>NC_083318.1:132462259-132762439 GCF_963455315.2 Globicephala melas | reverse complement strand
CTACCATTTAACAACTGAATATTTGTTTCCCATAAGAAACAGCTCCCCAACCACTCATACTTTTTTTTTTAAGCAGTAGGGTCTAGAAAGCATGATTATAGTTTGATATGAAGTATGAGCCCTGGGTTGGTCTTTCACATATAATTGTTCAAGTAAATGACTGGAAATAAACTTGAGTAAACATTTGGATTTTTATTAGGATATTAAGATACTGAAAATAACACACATCAACAACAAAGAGGCTTATTTCACTTTTTTGAAGTGCACATGGTATTATGGACAAAATGAATTATTATTTTTTTGAGTTTTATAATCTTTAAGTATCTCATAAATGGATGCAGAGAGTGATGAGTTAAACTCCTGTTCACAAACAGTATACAATATTTTGTGTATATTGACTTTACTTAATTTTAAAGTTTTATTTCCAAAGTTAATGTTAAATGCCTGGTGCATATACTGTTATCAAGCAGTTACTCTCATTGTCGTCTCAGACATGCAAGCATTTTGCTAAATATAAATCTACAAGTATCACACTGCATATACTTCAGAAGTGGTCAGAACAAAGGAGGAGGCTGGGTAGTTTGAGTTCTTTCAAATCTTAATTCAAAACAGGAGATTTTCATCTATGTCTTCTGTAAAAAACAAAAACAAAACATACTTTTAGAAAGTAGCCAGAGCAGTAATATAAACAATGTTAGAGTAGGGGATCAGAGAACCCATCAATAAGGGGGTACGATGGTGGTTCTCAATCCTGGTAGGGCGTCAACATCACCTGTGAAGCTTTAAGAACTATATATCCTTGGGCCTCACTCCTGCCCCACCCCGAATCAGCATCCCCATGGGTGGGCCAATGGCATGTATACATTTAGAAAGCTCTGCAGGTAGTTCTGATGTAGGGTTGAGAACCACTGATAGAGGAGGTTGAGGGGAAACCAGGCAAGTGCCAAGTATACTAATCTGTAAGGGTTGCTAAAATATAACCAAAATAAATAGAAGTATAGTGCCAGTTATATCAAATTTCCAATCAAGTAATTGTAAAAGAACTTGTTGCCACACTAATGGAAGAAGACAGCATCCTCTGGGGGATATAAGACCATTCCTTAGCATAGTGGCCCACCCTTACTCAATAATTCTTGAACAGATACCTAAAGCAGATTAATCTGAAGCATACTACCCCGTCTGGGACACCAAGTAGTTTTCCTGCCCAGTGTAAGTTTTCCTCTTGCCCCAAGAGAGGGACAGATTACAGACTTTTGCTGTATTTCTTGTGAGCACTGGCTTCACTTGTAAAGTAGGGATAATAGTCTTCTTACTTATAAATTTACTCATATTTGCACTCATACGTTTTGTCTTCTTTTTTTTATATTAAATTAAATTGATTTATTTTTATACGGCAGGTTCTTATTAGTTAATCTACTTTATACGTATTAGTGTATATTTGTCAATCCTAATCTCCCAATTCATCCCACCACACCACCAACACCCCCTGCTTTCCCCCCTTGGTGTCCACACGTTTGCTCTCTACATCTGTGTCTCTATTTCTGCCTTGTAAACCGGTTCATCTGTACCATTTTTCTAGATTCCACGTATATGCATTAATATACAATATTTGTGTTTCTCTTTCCGACTTACTTCACTCTGTATGACAGTCTCTGGGTCCATCCACATCTCTACAAATGACCCAATTTCGTTCCTTTTTATGGCTGGGTAATATTCCATTGTATACATGTACCACATGTTTATCCATTCATCTGTCGATGGGTATTCAGGTTGCTTCCATGTCCTGGCTATTGTAAATAGTGCTGCATTGAACATTGGGGTGCATGTGTCTGTTTGAATTATGGTTTTCTCAGGGTATATGCCCAGTAGTGGGATTGCTGGATCACATGGTAATTCTATTTTTAGTTTTTTAAGGGAACTCCATACTGTTCTCCATAGTGGCTGTATCAATTTACGTTCCCACCAACAGTGCAAGAGGATTCCCTTTTCTCCACACCCTCTCCAGCATTTGTTGTTTGTAGATTTTCTGATGACGCCCATGCTAACCAGCGTGAGGTGATACCTCATTGTAGTTTTGATTTGCATTTCTCTAATAATTAGTGATGTTAAGCAGCTTTTCATGTGCCTCTTGGCCATCTATATGTCTTCTTTGGAGAAATGTCTATTTAGGTCTTCTGCCCATTTTTTGATTCATTTGTTTATTTTTTTGATATGAGCTTCATGAGCTCAATATCCACTTCTTTCCATTACTCTAGGAGGTGGGCCAAAAAAGATCTTGCTGTGATATATGTCAAAGAGTGTTCTTCCTGTGTTTTCCTCTAAGAGTTTCATAGTGTCCAGTCTTACATTTAGGTCTTTAATCAATTTCGAGTTTATTTTTGTGTATGGTGTTAGGGAATGTTCTACTTTCATTCTTTTACATGTGGCTGTCCAGTTTTGCCAGCACCACTTATTGAAGAGACTGTCTTTTCTCCATTGTATATCCTTACCTCCTTTGTCATAGATTAGTTGACCATAGGTGCATGGGTTTATCTCTGGGCTTTCTATCCTGTTCCATTGATCTATATCTCTGTTTTTGGACCAGTAACATATTGTCTTGATTACTGTAGCTTTGTAGTGTAGTCTGAAGTCAGTGAGTCTGATTCCTCCAGCTCCGTTTTTTTCCCCTCAAGATTGCTTTTGTGTCTCCATACAAATTAAAAAATTTTTTGTTCTAGTTCTGTAAAAAACGCCATTGGTAATTTGATAGGGATTTCATTCAATCTGTAGAATGCTTTGGGTAGAATAGTCATTTTCACAATATTGATCCTTCCAGTCCAAGAACATGCTATATCTCTCCATCTGTTTGTGTCATCTTTGATTTCTTTCATCAGTGTCTTATAGTTTTCGGAGTACAGGTATTTTACCTCCTTAGGTAGGTTTATTCCTAGGTATTTTGTTCTTTTTGTTGCAATGGTGACTGGGATTGTTTCCTTAATTTCTCTTTCTGATCTTTTATTGGTAGTGTATAAGAATGCAATGAAGAACCTTACCAAATTCATCGATCAGCTCCAGTAGTTTTCTGGTGGCATCTTTAGGATTTTCTATGTATAGTATCACGTCATCTGCAAACAGTGACAGTTTTACATCTTCTTTTCCAATTTGGATTCCTTTTATTTCTTTTTCTTCTCTGATTGCCATGGCTAGGACATCCAAAACTATGTTGAATAACAGTGGCGAGAGTGAACATCCTTGTCTTGTTCCTGATCTTAGAGGAAATGCTTTCGGTTTTTCACCATTGAGAATGACGTTTGCTGTGGGTTTGTCATATATGGCTTTTATTATGTTGAGGTAGGTTCCCTCAATGCCCACTTTCTGGAGAGTTCTTATCATAAATGGGTGTTGAATTTTGTCAACAGTTTTTTTTCTGCATCTATTGAGATGATCATATGGTTTTTATTCTTCAATTGGTTAATATGGTTTTTCACATTGATTGATTTGTGTACATTGAAGAATCCTTGCATCCCTGGGATAAATCCTCCTTGATCATGGTGTATGAATCTTTTAATGTGCTGTTGGATTCCGTTTGCTAGTATTTTGTTGAGGATTTTTGCATCTATATTCATCAGTGATATTGGTTTGTAATTTTCTTTTTTTGTAGTATCTTTGTCTGGTTTTAATATCAGGATGATGGTGGCCTTGTACAACGAGTTTGGGAGCATTCCTTCCTCTGCAGTTGTTTGGAAGAGTTTGAGAAGGATGGGTGTTAGCTCTTCTCTAAATGTTTGATAGAATTCACCTGTGAAGTCATCTGGTCTTGGACTTTTGTTTGTTGGAAGATTTTTAATCACAGTTTCAATTTCATTACTTGTGATTGGTCTGTTCATGTTTTCTATTTCTTCCTGGTTCAGTATTGGAAGGTTATACCTTTCTAAGAATTTGTCCATTTCTTCCAGATTATCCATTTTAGTAGCATAGAGTTGCCTGTAGTAGTCTGTTATGATGCTTTGTATTTCTGCAGTGTCCGTTGTAACTTCTCCTTTTTCATTTCTAATTTCATTGATTTGAGTCCTCTCTCTCTTTTTCTTGATAAGTCTGGCTAAAGGTTTATCAATTTTGTTTATCTTCTCAAAGAATCATCTTTTAGTTTTATTGATCTTTGCTATTGTTTTCTTTGTTTCTATTTCATTTATTTCTGCTCTAATCCTTATGATTTCTTTCCTTCTACTAACTTGTTTTTTCTTGTTTTGTTCTTCTTTCTCTAATTGCTTTAGGTGTAAGGTTAGATTGTTTATTTGAGATTTTTCTTGTTTCTTGAGGTAGGTTTGTATTGCTATAAACTTCCCTCTTAGAACTGCGTTTGCTGCATCCCAAAAGTTTTGGATCATCGTGTTTTTGTTGTCATTCGTCTCTAGGTATTTTTTGATTTCCTCTTTGATTTCTTCAGTTATCTCTTGGTTATTTAGTAATGTATTGTTTAACCTCCATGTGTTCGTGGTTTTTACGTTTTTTTCCCTGTAATTGATTTCTAATCTCATAGTGTTGTGGTCAGAAAAGATGCTTGATATGATTTCAATTTTCTTAAATTTACTGAGACTTGATTTGTAACCCAAGATGTGACCTATCCTGGAGAATGTTCCACGTACACTTGAGAAGGAAGTGTTATCTGCTGTTTTCGGATGGAATCTCCTATAAATATCAATTAAATCTATCTGGTCTATTGTGTCATTTAAAGCTTCTGTTTCCTTATTTATTTTTGTTTTGGATGATCTGTCCATTGGTGAACGTGGGGTGTTAAAGTCCCCTACTACTATTGTGCTACTGTCGATTTCCCCTTTTATGGCTGTTAGCATTTGCCTTATGTATTGAGGTGCTCCTATCTTGCATGCATAAATATTTACAGTTGTTTTATCTTCTTCTTGGATTGACCCCTTGATCATTATATAGTGCCCTTCTTTGTCTCTTGTAATAGTCTTTATTTTAAAGTTTAATTTTTCTGAAATGAGAATTGCTACTCCAGCTTTCTTTTGATTTCCATTTGCATGGAATATCTTTTTCCATCCCCTCACTTTCTGTCTGTACTTGTCCCTAGGTGTGAAGTGGGTCTCTTGTAGACAGCATATATATGGGTCTTGCTTTCGTATCCATCAGCCAGTCTATGTTTTTTTTTTGGAGCATTTAATCCATTTACATTTAAGCTAATTATTGATATGTATGTTCCTATTACCATTTTCTTAATTGTTTTGGCTTTGCTATTGTAGGTCTTTTCCTTCTCTTGTGTTTCCTGCCTAGAGAAGTTCCTTTAGCATTTGTTGTAGAGCTGGTCTGGTGGTGCTGAATTCTCTTGGCTTTTGGTTGTCTGTAAAGTTTTGATTTTTCCATCGAATCTGAATGAGATCCTTGCCGGCTACAATCTTGGTTGTAGGTTTTTCCCTTTCATCACTGTGAATATATTGTGCCACTCCCTTCTGGCTTGTAGAGTTTCTGCTGAGAAATCAGTTATTAACCTTATGTACATTCTCTTGTATGTTGTTTGTCATTTTTCCCTTGTTGCTTTTAATAATTTTTCTTTGTCTTTAATTTTTGTCAGTTCGATTGCTATGTGTCTTGGCATGTTTCTCCTTGAATTTATCCTGTATGGGACTCTCTGCACTTCCTGGACTTGGGTGGCTATTTCCTTTCCCATGTTAGGGAAGTTTTCAACTATAATCTCTTCAAATATTTTCTCGGGTCCCCTCTCTCTCTCTCTCTCTCTCGTCTCCTTCTGGGACCCCTATAATGCAAATGTTGGTGTGTTTAATGTTGTCCCAGAGGTCTCTTAGGCTGTCTTCATTTCTTTCTGTTCTTTTTTTCTTTATTCTGTTCCATTGCAGTGAATTCCACCATTCTGTCTTCCAGGTCACTTATCCATTGTTCTGCCTCAGTTATTCTGCTATTGATTCCTTCTAGTGTATTTTTCATTTCAGTTATTATATTGTTCATCTCCGTTGGTTTGTTCTTTAATTTTTCTAGGTGTCTATTCTTTAATTCTTCTAGGTCTTTGTTAAACATTTCTTTCATCTTCTTGATCTTTGCCTCCATTCTTTTTCTGAGGTCCTGGATCATCTTTACTATCATTATTCTGAATTCTTTTTCTGGAAGGTTGCCTATCTCCAGTTCATTTAGTTGTTTTTCTGGGGTTTTATCTTGTTTATTCATCTGGTACATAGCCCTCTGCCTTTTCACCTTGTCTATCTTTCTGTGAATGTGGTATTCATTCCACAGGCTGCAGGATTGTAGTTCTTGCTTCTGCTGTCTACCCTCTGGTGGATGAGGCTACCTAAGAGGCTTGTGCAGGCTTCCTTTTGGGAGGGACTGGTGGTAGGTAGAGCTGGGTGTTGCTCTGGTGGGCAGAGCTCAGAAAAACTTTAATCCGCTTGTCTGCTGATGGGTGGGGATGAGTTCCCTCCTTGTTGGTTGTTTGGCCTGAGGTGACCCTGCAGTGGAGGCTACAGGCCCTTTGGTGGGGCTAATAGCAGACTCTGGGAGGGCTCACGCCTAGGAGTACTTCCCAGAACTTCTGCTGCCAGTGTCCTTGTCCCCATGGTGAGCCACCGCTGCCCCCCGCCTCTGCAGAAGACCCTCCAACACTAGCAGGTAGGTCTGGTTCAGTCTCCTCTGGGGTCACTGCTCCTTCCCCTGGGTCCCAATGTGCACACTACTTTGTGTGTGCCCTCCAAGAGTGGAGTCTCTGTTTCCCCCACACCTGTTGAAGTCCTGCAATCAAATCCCACTAGCCTTCAAAGTCTGATTCTCTGGGAATTCCTCCTCCTGTCGCTGGACCCCCAGGTTGGGAAGCCTGACATGGGGCTCAGCACCTTCACTCCAGTGGGTGGACTTCTGTGGTATAATTGTTCTCCAGTTTGAGTCACGCACCCAGCAGTTATGGGATTTGATTTTATCATGATTGTGCCCCTGCTGCTGTCTCATTGCAGCTTCTCCTTTGTCTGTGGATGTGGTGTATATTTTTTGGTGGGTTCCAGTGCCTTCCTGTCGATGATTGTTCAGCAGTTAGTTGTGATTCCAGTGCTCTTGCATGAGCGAGTGAGGGCACGTCCTTCTACTCCGCCATCTTGCTGTCTTCTTTCTGTTCAGATGAGAGATGTCCCTCCTGTTGACTTGGAGGCTAATCCTCTGCCTGTGCTCAGGATCTCTTCTGATCTCAGAATTCTCCCCTATTTTCCTCTTTTTTTCTTATATCCTCAATCCTTTTTTTTTTTTTAACGGGTCCTTTCTATTAATGTTTAAATATGCTGCATATCCAGCCTTAAGAACAGTGCCTGGTACTATGTAGACCACCAGTAAAGACTTGTTGAAGGAATGAATGCATGAATAAATGATAAGAGCTCAAGCCTCTTATATTCTCAAAAATGCTTCCCTCAACTCTATATCCCTCTCTAGCTCATTCCTGCTTTCAAACCTTCACTCTTTAGCCTTTCTTATCTCCTCTTCTTTCTTATGTGTCTTGCTTCCATCTCTACCTTTCCACAAAAACTGCTCTTCCAAGGCCATCCAGGGTATCCTTATTTCTACGTCCAATGAATATTCTCAGTCTTTTACCTTACTTGACATCTCAGCAGCATTTAGCACTGTGATCTCTTCCTCCTCTTTGAAACACCTCCTTAGATATGGCACTATCCTCTTTTTTTTTTTTTTTTCCTGCGTTACGCGGGCCTCTCACTGTTGTGGCCTCTCCCGTTGCCGGAGCACAGGCTCCGGACGCGCAGGCTCAGCGGCCATGGCTCACGGGCCCAGCCGCTCTGCGGCATGTGGGATCTTCCCGGACCGGGGCACGAACGCGCGTCCCCTGCATCGGCAGGCGGAATCTCAACCACTGCGCCACCAGAGAAGCCCACTATCCTCTTTCCTTTTTTCTTTCAGGAGACTTTTCATTCTGCTTCATGTACTCCTTCTTCCTCCTGTATCCATCATCTAGATGTTGTTCCTTGGTATTCAACCCAAAACCCTTTTCCATGTAACTCAGCACATTTTCCTAAGAAAATTAATTTCCTTCCCTGGTATCAATTATTTTCTGTATGCTCACAATCCCCACATATGTATTTCAATTCCTAAATTCTGTCTTGAAAAGCAGGCCCATATATTCAACTATCTTTTTTTTTCATTTTTATTTTCTTGGCAGTGCTGCACAGCCTGTGGGCTCTTAGCTCCCTGACCAGGGATCAAACCCCCGCCACTTGCATTGCAAGTGCAGAATCTTAACCACTGGACCCCCAGGGAAGTCCCTCAACTATCAGCTGTACGTTGTCACCCAGCGACTTCAAAATTTAATGTGTCCCAGATGGAATTTATCTTTTCCCCCCAAACCTGCTTCTGTTCTTGTGTTTTCTGTCTCAGTGGAAGGTACCTCTCCTCACCCTGCCTGGCCTGTGCCAGGAACCTAGGCATTGTACTTCTCTTCCTCTCAACCTAACTGCCTGCTTCCTGCCTCCACGTATTTCCTATGAAACACTGTCTTATTATTTCTGCATACTGTACATCTTGAATATGTTTATATTCTCAACTATATCTTGAATATATTGATATTTTAAAATATATTGGAATATGTTTACTTTTCTTTTTCCCTACTATAACTGCCCTAATTCAGGTTCTCATCAACTTTTGCCTGGGTTCACCACAACAGTACTCTGGCTTATCCACAGTGTAACCAAAAGAATCTTTCTTAAGTACAAATCCAGTGAAATCACTCCCTTGTTAAAAACCCTTTTGGCATCCTCCAGTACTCTGAGGATAATGTCTTTAACTGGCTTAGTAGGACCTGCATGATGTGACTTATTTCCTCTGTTCGTCTAGCTTGAAAGGTTTTCCTAAAGATTAATGTGGATATATGTTAATCCACAGTATGTCATAGGCACTAAATAAATAAGACTCCTTCACCTCGTAATTGAATCCCATTTTTACACACAAGGAGAATGAGACTTGCTGAGGATGAGTGGCATGCCCTAATTTTCATAGCTAGTTAATAACAGAGCTGGAATATTTGAGCACATCTAGTTCAGAGCAAAGGAGGTTAAAATTCAGGACAACACTGGCTACAATTTATCTTGTCCTGTGGATTTCTCCGTCCTGAGGGAATACATTTGTATGCTTACAGATAGACATTTTTTTTCTCTCCCTAGCTGAATCCCAAAGCAGTAACTTGTTTCCATGTCCTGACTGAATATTTAATATCTGCTTTGCTGGCTTATTGTGTGATAATTGTTTCCCTTCTTCAAAATGTAATCATGGCCAAACCACAGTGAACAAACAAGAACGTTAGGAGCTTTGCGAGTCACAGAATTTAAGCCCTTCCTGCTTCTCCCAGACAACCCCCCAGCACAGGGCCTGAGTAGGCTCATATGCTGAAGAGCTGCCAGAAATTTTGAAAGGAACAGTGAAGTGCAACTGGTTTCCTTAAATGGCCTCTCTTTAAATTTGCCTTTGGATCACTCCTTTAAAATCATGTGCCATATAAAAGGGCATACATAAATATGTCCTGTCCCAGCTAAGTTTTTTTCTTGATAATGGTGGAGGGGAGGGGTCGGGGCAGCTGTCCTTGGGTACATTTTATCTTTTCAACATGGGAATTGGAAAAAACATTGTTAGCCATTTTTAGGGATGTATATGAATTTGTAAGTACTGTGCTTATAGAATAGGTGTTAGAAAGGAAATTGGCATTATTTGCATGAGACTGGGTCTTAATTGCCTGTTAATTTCCTATTGATGTTAATAGGATGTAAACAGTATGGGGTCCGACAGTCTCCACTCTGGCCCCCAATGATCCCCATCTCCTGTGGTCTCCCCCCACATTGTAGCAGGGTTAGACTGTGTGACAAACAGAATATGGCAGAAATATGTCACTTCTGAGATTAGTCCTACAGGGAACTGCGGCTTCTGTCTTGGACTCTCTCTTTCTATCTCTGTCTCTGATCACTTGCTCTGGAGGAAACCAGACACCATGTTATGAGAAGCACCGTGCAAAGGACCACATGGTTAGGAACTGAAGCCTCCTACCAATAGCCATGTAAGTGAGCTTAGAGCAGATCCTAAGGCAGATCCATCCAGGTGAGGTCCTCCCAGATTCCTAATCCTCAGAAACGTTGAGAGAGATTTTAAGCTTCTAATCTTTAAGGTAATTTCTTGTGCAGAAATGGACAACTAATACACAGAACTAGGTGCTTACAAAAAGATTCATTCTTTGCTCATTGCAGTTGTACTTATTTCACAGAATAACACTGTAGAGGAAAAGGACCTTTTCTGCTTATCTATTTATCAGTAAATAACTAAATCCTCATATTCCAACTCTTTCTTTCCAATTTCAAGCCATCATACATATGCATAAAGAATATTTTTAGAGTGAAGTTCACACAAGTTACCTCTTTTGGGGAAACTCTGACCTTTGATGAACTTACGTTTCTTTATTTCTTGGCTGCATAGTCATCCTACGTATACGTATGTCGTGAACACATGGGTAAAACCTCTGCTTTAGAGATTTGATGTTCATTGTTGATTTACATTCTGTGAGCAGTTTTGATTGCTCATTGTTTGAACACCTTTCATATCTCGATTATTAAAAAACAGCCTTGCTCATAAAAATCAACTGTAACTTAGGAAAAGAAAAGGAAGTACATTAAGACATAACCTAGCAAAACAAATGTCTAAATTTAAATTCCTCCGCTGCAGGGGAATTCCTTTTGGATTAAAGGAATAACACCTGGGCACAACAGGTGACAATCTTCAGTGTGTTGGTAATCAATTCTAAGATTCTTCTGGCATCTCCCATTTTCAGGATCAAGCTTGCTGTTTTACTCTTCACATGTGATTTTTTTAAAGTTTGGCCCAATACTCAGGTTAAGGAAGGATATAAAGTCCTTCCTTCCTTCCGTAGAAAGGTAGCCTTCGGAGATTTGGTGCAGCTCTCTGGATTCACATCACTTTCTTAGGCTTAGCCAATTTCTGAGACCTCAGTGCAGTTACCCCTTAAATATTTACCCTTGCTACACTTTGAAACAGAGATCATAAAGGGAGTAAGAAATAACCTTGCAGTCTGCCACCTTGTGGTCTCTAGGTTTCAATTTGAACACACAGCAGGACCTGTCTATGAGAGCTGCAGGCTTAGGGCTTATCTGGAGAAGAGGACACCCCCCTCCCTGGGCTGATGATGAATTTACCTTCTTTAATTTCAAAGCAGTGACCCCACTCCTCCAGGGTGATGTGCTTATCCTTGTTGGGGTCACACTCTTCAA
Source organism: Globicephala melas (assembly GCF_963455315.2). Taxonomy (NCBI): domain Eukaryota; kingdom Metazoa; phylum Chordata; class Mammalia; order Artiodactyla; family Delphinidae; genus Globicephala; species Globicephala melas. The sequence goes on along the minus strand of NC_083318.1, from coordinate 132,751,178 downwards.
AGAAGCGCGTTATGCAGTGTTCCAGGGGCACCAGAGATGCCCGCAAAGGAGCGAGCTCAGAGTGGGTCAAGACCCTGCAATGAGATAAATGGCAGCCAATTAACTGGGTTACTAACTTGTGTATGAAGAGCCAACTCTTACGACCACCAAGGGCATTTTTCTTCCCCAAGGCTGCTGAGGACGGCAAATAAGGCGTGCGTTCATGAAGAGCTACAAATGAAATAAATGATCTGTGGGTAAGACAGACAGCTTTTGGGATGTCAGTTCATAAGGTTTCCTTCTTCCCTAGGAACTCTCGTCCCTCCACCCTAAATTTATAGGGCTGCATCCCAACAATCATGTTTATACAACCTGGCTCTTACCACTGGCCGTACCGGATCATTCCAGACGTAGGTGCTTAATCCAACTGGGGCCAATCAGATTAGCTTCAGAATTTAGGATCAAGAATGAGGAAGAGTGGAAAGAGCCTCTCGGGAGGCTGAACCCTAACATGGAAACTTGGGAGCTTGTGGAATTGTGGCCATATTCTGTTATGGTCAAAGCAGCACTTTTCTTTTTTTCTTAAATTTTTTGGATGTGGACCATTTTTAAAGTCTTTATTGAATTTGTTACAATATTGCTTCTGTTGTATGTTTTGGTTTTATGGCCGCGAGGCATGTGGGATCTTAGCTCCCTGCCCAGGGATCAAACCCACACCCCCTGCATTGGAAGGCGAAATTTTAAGCACTGGACGGCCAGGGAAGTCCCTCAAAGCAGCTTTGTGTTTAGACTCATAACCGTATTTGCTTGACATTTCTGTGTTCTAAAATGGAACTCGGAAGTTTCGTAAATCTGTTTAGAATTCTTGGGTACAGATAACTAGACATTGTATCAGGGAGATGACCTAGTTAACGGGAAGGTGGAAAGTGTTTACCTGTCCCTAGGATGTTGATCCAGCTCACTGAACTGCCAGTGTACCGGATACACATACATGTGGTAGTTTTTCTTAAAGTCTCTTAAGAGAAGGTCAAGCGAGTGGTCCCCAGCCAGGAGTCTCTTTTCATCCAGGTAAATTTTCTTGACCTGAGATTAGGAAGGGAGATGATCATTAGAGAATCAGACAAGTGTAATGGAATTATCACTTGCTAAACTTTACTTGAAGAGTATTCCTCACATGACAGAGGAAAACAAACCCAGAATGTTATTTGAGAACAAATTACATGCCTTCTAATCAACACTACAGCTTTCTGCATAGAATAACAGCTAACATTTAAAAAACCCTGGGGTTTTCAGAAGAAATTTAAGACTTTGTTTGATCTTTTAACCAAGTGATGTTCCTCATATTTCTTAAAACTATGAAAAGGTTTTAATGAAAAGGGCTGAACGGACCTAGACAAAATTGTTCATTTGTTGGTGAAAAGTTCTGTTCTTCCCCACTGGCATACTCCATTCTTTTTTTTTTTATTATTATTAATTAATTAAACTTATTTTTGGCTGCATCAGGTCTTAGTTGAGGCACGTGGGCTCTTCGTTGTGGTACGCAGGCTTCTCTCTAGCTGTGGCGTGGGCTCTGCAGCTGTGGCGTGCCAGTTCCAGGGTGCATGGGCTCTGTAGTTTGCGGCACTCGGGCTCTAGTTGAGGCGTGTGAGCTCAGTAGTTGTGGCGCGCGGGCTTAGTTGCACCGTGGCATGTGGGATCTTAGTTCCCTGACCGGGGATCAAACCTGCGTCCCCTGCATTGGAAGACGGATTCGGTTCTTTACCCCTGGACCACCGGGGAAGTCCTGGCATACTCCATTCTTAATCCTTTATGTATTTCCATCCAGTGCCTGCTGCGGCTCAGGTCAGCCCTGGCATGATGCTGCTTGACACCCCTATTGAAATTTCCCTGTTTTGTATCTAATGCTCTCAAGGCTGTCTGTGGCCATGTGTTGTTAAAGAGAGAGGATAGAAATTATTTAGGGGCAATGCATATAAAACTACCGGCTTGTGACGTTACCAATTAGTGCACTGAGTAACTGAAAGCAATCAGAACAGAACTTCTACTTGTTCTCATGAACACATCTACCAATTTCCCTCCTTGTCACCATGCGTGAAATTCCTTCGCTCCTCATCTACTAAGCCCAGCCGCTCACTGGTGCTCAGAAGCTCACCCCTTCTCATCTACTCAAGAATACCCTGTGGCAGTTGGGCACCCTTCCTTCTTTACTGGATTATTTCCAGAGGCATACAAACATCCTCTGTCACCTCCCGCTGGTAGATACGACCCTTGAACTCACATTCCTGTCCACCTGCCACCCATTTCACTTTTCCCCTTTACAGCAAAGTGTCTTCTCTACTTGCTGCTTTTACATCATTCCTCCTATTCTCTTTCGAACCCTATCCATTCAGGCTTTTCTCTTGCAAAAACAACTCCTGTCATGGTCAACTATGACTGTCATGTGCCAAATCAGGGGCCAACTCTCAGTCCCCATCTTAACAACCTGTAAACAGCATTTGACACAGTTAATGCACACCCTCCTACATGTTTTATTTTTTTCTTTATAGCATGTTTCATGCCACCTGACATAACATATTTGCATAAATGTTTATTTTCATGTATTTATACATTTGCATGTATGTTCATATTTGCATACATGTATATATAAGTATATATCATCTCTTTGCCTAGAATGTAGGCTCATGAAGGCAGAGATTTTTGTTTGGTCCCTTGCTGTATTTCCAGCATGTAAATCAATTCCAGGTACCTGGTATACACTCAATAACTATCTGATGAATGAATTTTCCCTGGGAACTTCTAGGATTAATATTCTGCACTTTTTTTTTTTTTTATTCTGCACTTTTTAATCTTAATATATTACTGACATTGTTAATAATGGATTTCCCTTATATCATAAATCTATGTCTGGCCTATAAAGGCAAAAAACATGTTTAGATTTAAATAATATGCCTGGGCCTGAACATATAAATGCTGAACTGAGGTTCATTTTGGTCAACAGAGTTTGCTCTAGGAATGAGTTCAAGAGCTCTTACTCAGGCCCCTGCCCTGCCTGTACAAATCGGGTGGTTTGGCTGTGTCCCAAGCTTTGAGGCGTGAATAATGACCACTACTATTCTGTTAATCCATGGGTGTTAACTAGGTGGGGTTTCTGATATGCAGAGGAAGGGCTGATATACCCCTCCCCCTCCACCCCGCCCCGTCCCCTGACGCTTTTTTCCTCAAGCTCTGTAGACAGACGCTTAGGTAGCTGGCCGTGGATAACTTACTTTATTTCTCTGCTTCTCATTTAGATATCCAGCGTGCTCAGGGTTAGGTTCATAAAGCTGCATGAGGATATTCTTGAGCCAGTCTCTCATCCTTAGAGGAAACTGGTTCACTTCAAAGTCCGTACAAGCAGGAATAGCTGTTCCAGGCAGAAAGTAAATTGATTTTAATTTGGGGGTCTTACTCCGGTCCCAAGGAAAGTCCTCATAACAGGATGCTTGACAACTTCCGGTGACTGACAGCATCCTCACTGCCCCTCCATCACAACAGTGGTCCTTAACCCTGGCACCATAGCAGAATTGCCAGGAGTGTTTTAAAAACATACCAGATGCCAGCTTCCTTTCAAAGAAATCCTGATTTGATTGATCTGGGTGGAGCCTGGGCATCAGGGTGTTTTAAAAGGCTCCAGAAGCAATTGTGATGTGCAGCCAGGGCTGAGAACCACTACTCTAGAATCAGAGAGTTGGAATTCAGAGGTGGAGGTCACAAGAGCTATTTATTAGGAGAAAAGGCAGCAGTTAGCTTATACTGTGGAAATAATGTTAAATCTCAGTGGCTTAAAGGAACAAACATATTTTTCAGGTTTATTGAAATATAACTGACATACCACACTGTAAGTTTAAGGTGTGCAGCATAATGACTTGACATCCATATATTGTGTAATGATTACCACAGTAATCATTAGTTTAGTTAAACATTTGTAACCTCATATAGTTAACTTGAGTTTTTTATTTCCTTGTGGTGAGAACTGTCAGGATCTACTCTCTTAGCAACTTTCAAATATACCATATACAGCAGTGTTGACTAGTATGTCGTACATCACATCAAACGTTTATCTCTCCATCCTGCTGCATGTCCCCTGTAAGTTGGCAGGAGAGCTCTGCTCCTCTGTCTCTCTGGGGCTCAGGATGGGGGAGACACCGCCATTCAGCATCATCTCAACACGAGGTGAAGACGGCATGGAGAGCCATACACAGCTCTTAAATGCTCTGTCCAGAGCTCCCATGGATGACTTTTGCTCGCATTTCACTGGACAAAGCAACTCATATGGCTGCATCTAACATCAAGGGGGCTGAGAAACGGAATCCTCTCATGTGTCTGGAAAGACAGGAGAGGTTAGTGAGCACTGCTAATGTGGAGAATCACTTAGCGACCAGGAGATCCAAACACAATTGAGAGTATCCTGGGGAAGGAAGACAATTTCAAAAACTTCTGGAGGACTATGCTGTCACTAAAACTTCTTGGCAAAGGCTTCGCTTTTGGAAAAGGACGACTAATTTAACAAAATTCCAATGATTCATCTCAGTTATTAAGCGGATAACATTATCATAGTGGTTCTGAACGCTGACTGCACATTAGAATTGTCTTGGTTACTTTGAAAACAAGTGAAAAAACAATGCCAAGGTTCCAACCCAGTCCAATTAAATCAGAATCTCTTACAGTTAAAGCCTGGACATTATTCTTCTAATTTTTAAAAAAGTCTTCCCAGTTATTTTAATGTGCAGCCTGGATTCAGAACTACATTAACTTTTTGCTATTGTCGCCTGCATATATATGAGTACCTATATATATGTATATAATTCAGATTCATCCAAAACACTTTCAGCAGTGGTGGTTAGACTCTTACATTTGCAGGCTCCAAAGTAATCTAGCTGCAGTTGGTGCCCCTTTTTGGTCCCCTCCAATCTGCACTTAGTAGCAAAGAGATGGCAGGAGCTGGCGTAGGTCTGATTGTCAGTGCCGCAAACCTAAGAAAGACAAGTAGGAGAAAAACCTCAGGCTTGGGGATGTTCATTGGGAAAACACTCTGTTCCTTAAAGTCTAATGAACTACTGTTTCTATTGACTGTTGTTTAAATATTAGATGATAACCTGGGCATTCACTTTTCTCTTTAACAAAAGATTTCAACTGCAAATTACTTTCATTCAAATCACTAACTGTTTGATGTCCCTTAAAGACCATTTTGTAGAAGCCTTACTTGGTCAAGGAGTTTTGTAGGAGGACAAGTCGCTGGATCTTGGCAAGCACAGTGGGGTTTTCCCTGTTGATCAGTCTTGCAGACGTGTCCTCTTTTACACTGGAAGCTCATGCAAGAATCTAACAGAAAAGTTTAGACAGGAAACATGGACAAAGCTAAAGTGAGTACGTAAACTCAAATTCATCCAGACAGTTCCATTTCCATGACTAAGAGAAAATTTGGGAAAACATTAGAAGCCTTTTTAATGGACGCGTTAATTTTCAGGTGGGACCCTCGGGCTCCAGACTATTTTGCATAATAGTCTAGATTTCTTTGCAGTTTGGATTGGGGATCTAAAAAGAACAAACAACTTTTCTTGACCTGCCGGCAATGGTCATAGTCTGACGTCTACAGAGCAGTGCTGTGCAAGTTGGCCAAAAGTTAAATAAGCCATGAGAATTTTTATGGTTGAAATTCAAAATTTTGTGATTGGGGTATGTGATTAAGAATTAGGTTTTGGGGGCTTCCCTGATGGTGCAGTGGTTGAGAGTCCGCCTGCCGATGCAGGGGACACAGGTTCGTGCCCCGGTCCGGGAAGATCCCACATGCCGCAAAGTGGCTGGGCCCGTGAGCCATGGCCGCTGAGCCTGTGCGTCCGGAGCCTGTGCTCCGCAATGGGAGAGGCCACAACAGTGAGAGGCCCGCGTACCGCAAAAAAAAAAAAAAAAAAAAAAAAAATTAGGTCTTTATTAAATATGAGATCTCAATTCTAAGTTATGGATTTGAGTGTAAATAAGGTAGAATCAATTTTTCTTCTTCGAAGCAAAAGGACTTAGAGAAAAAGAATTCTAGCTTTTGCAGTAACATTGCAACCGGATTTCCAGTTTGTAAACACAGTTACCACAGTTGTAGATCAAATGTGCACACGAGAATGTCAACAATTTATGGGAGCATTTCCTTGGGGAGGAATGGGGAGAGGAAAAATTCTGTGCAGTAGTCACAGATGATGGCGTGGGGATAGCGCAACATAGCCTATTCCGTCTCTCTCCTCATATAGTCACAGACTGCTTGCTTAGCCCATACTCACCGACACTGTGCACCCTTGTGTTGCCTTCAGTTGAACGATCATCTTCATTCAGTGAGCTTTCTGCTTTCTTGGCCTTTATAATAACAAGAGCAGAAGTTGAAGTCTATTTTAGGGAAAGCCTTTACATAATTTATATTTCCACTGTGCGTACCTTCACAGAGTTTTTCATACTCCGATCGTTTCAGATCTCAGAAGGAGAAGACACCAGCCGCAGCCATGGAAATAGACAGTAACCCTCTGAGAACAGGAGCCATTTCTATCTTTATGAACTGGGTTCAGTGCTATATCTCTGGGGATTACCCAATAAACATTGGAACTAACATCAGAAGCGAAGTTGGAACCTCCCCTTTGGTTTGGGAAAACAGTAGAAATGTGGTATTACCATGTGATTCTATAGTTAAGACATGATTACATTAGTAATCTCTGTGACGCTATTGGGAAACGTTTCTTATGAGGTTTCTAAAATGTAAGAAAACTCCTGCCTTAGAATGGCAGCAGAGTTCTCAGGAATCGAAGTTAGTATTCACCTTGCCCACCAAAAGCTGTGCTACGTGCTCCTGGTGGGTGGCTGCCAGAGTTTTGCATGAAAGCTCCAAATGATTAAACAACCAAATTGCAATATGTTTCTTCCCTTCCCTCACCCTGTTGCTGTTTCCCGATTATCATTTTGGTGTGTGTTTGCTTCAAAAAGCTGTAGCTGAAGTCTTTGTTCTTTGCCTTTATAGCTAAATCAATAAACATTGCTGGATCTCTTACGTTATTATGTTAGAGGCATTTTGCTAGACATTGGTGATCAACTTGACTATGACCTGGCACCTGCTATCAAGGCATGAGAGCAGCAGTTGTGATGCCTCCCATCCCTCTTATCTATCAGAATTTACCACTCTAGTTAGTGCCAGGGACGTTCAACTGCCGGTATCTGCATCTCTGTGCCTGGAAAACCACGACACTCTATGTGGCCTGCCCAAGGACAGACTGGAAGTGCTGGGGAATTCACACCTCTCCTAGTAATCCTCAGCTTCTATAAAAGCCATAGGTCCCTCACTCTCCAAAGGGGCTAATTCAGAGGAATGTGCTTTCCATGGCTTTAATTATGTACGGTTGATTAGCTTCCTTTGTTCCCTGAACTTCTCAAACAAACTGCACTAAAATCCAGGATATGCTTCTAGGGGAACCCAAATAAAACAGGCATTTTCAGACTAATGATGGAGATGTAGAGAAAAATAAATAATTATAATATATTTTAGTAACGTACTAAGAGATGAGCACAAGGGATTGCAGGAGCACAGAGAAAGGTCATGGCTATTGTTTGAAAAGCTAACCACTTTATCGGACAAGCATCATTGTAAACAATCTCACCCCTCGGTTTTCTACAGGTTCGCTGGTATCTACATTCTCATTCTCACGTGCTTTTTCTCTTTGCTCCTCATAGTTAATGTGATAGTAATTGGATTGAGCTCTTTCATTCTCCAGGAAAGCCTCGCTTGGGTTGAAGTACTCCTCACTCGCATTGTGCCTGGGGCCATCGTCGCCGTCATCATCAGTCCCATGATTTCTGGGCATGATGTTACCATCCGTAGGCTCCACCAGCAAAGGCTCAGAAAGAGTCTTTTTGTCCATCTCCTCATGGTTGCTGATAACTTCAAGGCCAGGCTGTGCTTCTCGGCTCTGCCATTCTTTATCTTGATTGGGCTTACTGATTTTTGATGCAGTTTCCTCTTCCATCTCTGCATTAGAGTTTTCCTCTTCTTGTTCTTGGCCGCCCTGTTCAAATTCATCTTTCTGCATCTTGCTTACTTGAGTTGGTTGATAGGACTCTTCCAAAATACCATCAGACCGTGTACTGTCTTCTTCCTGATTGCTGGTAGAATGCTGCTCAGGAACCTCTCTCTCCCTTTCTTGGTTATCATTGTGGGTACCAATTTTACCTGACTCTTCCTCATCTCCATTTGGGATGTTTGGACCCTGCTCTTGGTTTCCTTGAACACTTAGGTCTTGACTCTGTTTGCTGCTCCCGTTCAACTGAGGATGTGGGTCATTTATAGGTGGTTCTTGGTTTTCCTCTGTCTCTGTGATGCTTTCTTGTTGATTAGAATCTACAGTGGGACTAACATCATGACCAAGGAATCTCTCGGGGAGCTTTTCCTTTGGAGGCTCACTCATATCTTCTTTAAGGTCCAGTGTACCTTCAGTTGGTGTATACTCCAAATTCTCAATTAAGTCACTTTCACTTTTCTCTTCATCCTGTAATCCCGGGTGTTGGCTGTAACTCTGGTCCTGATCTGCTGACTGGTCATGGTTTTCCTCCTCTGACTTTAGCACTGAAGATTTTTCAGGCTAAAAAGAAAAAAGTTTATCCTTGAAACAAATGATTATGTCATATCTACATCATATTTACAATTCATAAGCCAACATTGAATATTTCTTAATTCTTTTTCTTCACATAATGTCTTATAAACTTACTTTTGATGTTCTTCACATTCGATAGCTACAAGTTTAACCTGAACTTGAATTTTTTGAAATAAAACAGTTATGTAACACTTCAACCCAAGAAGTAAAACTCATTAATCCTCACAATTCTGTTAGAGATTGGAGGCAGTTGATGTGATCATCATCTTAAAAAAATTAAACTTAGAGTGAATCAGGTAGTCTCTTTGACAACGCTTTAGAATTGAGACCTTGAGAGACAAAAGTCTGTACTAGTATAACCATGTTACTTTTACCTTATGAGTGGGATGGTCTTCTATGGATACTTCAGTTTCATTTTCTGCATCTTCAGCCCTTACAGTGGGGATTGCAGTGTGCTCAGATGTTACCAACATTTCAGCCTGTTGGAAGGAACTCAAGGAATCAGCAGTTGGGTTGGAATGATCAGATAGGAACCTTGCTTGTGTCTGAAAAAAATTAAAAACTGGTTTGTTATTCATGCCTAAATGTTAAAAATTTCTAGCTACTTTTTTCTTGTCATCATTGTTAGTAGTAATATATTTCATTTATACATCAGTTAAAAGATATTCTCTAGAATTTTTAAAGATACAAGCAAATAGTCAGAATATAATCTTAAGTGAAAACAAAATCCCAATCATGATGAAGAAAAAGTTATATATGCAGAGAATGGGGGAAGATAGGGCCAAAATGATTTCAATAATAGCAACCTTTGATTTTTGGAATTATTTTCTGTGTTTTTCAAACTTTTACAAAGCGTTTGTACTTTATAATTTTGAAAAATGTTGTTTAGCATAAAGTTGAAATCAAATTAACCATAGGCTATAGCACTGTGCATTTTCTTAAATTAACTTTTAAGTACTCACTGATAATTAGCAGGAAAAGTTATAAACCCTTTATTCAATATTTGCGTACTTTCCTAACTCTATCAGTCTTATATTCATCAGGAAATCATGTAGTAAAAAAATAATTTAATCTTGAACTAATTGAAAAACTGTATGAAACAGGACACCAAGTCTAGTAGGGCTGAACAGCTATGGAGTATTATTTCCTTTACAGGAATAGCTCTATTTCTAGCAAGACTGGAGGCATAGATGAAGAACTGGGCGGTGATACATGATGGAGAAGTTGAACAACTGGACGTAGAGATAAGAGACCTTCCTTCAAGTCTTGACTCTGCTATTTACTATGTGTGGTGGTTTGACAAATTGTTCATCTGTACTCTCTCATCTCTCAAGGTGAGGTGAGCAGAAATATCAAGCTAAGGCTATGTATACAAGACATTTTGTGAATTTTAAGGGGTAACCCAAGTGAAAAATTACTATAGCTAGTAGTAATATCACACAGTGGTAATAATATGAACTGTCTGATATCTTAGGCAGGTATTCATCACAGATCTTTATTAGAGAGATACTGTGAACACTCATGTCAGACAGGTCCAGGTATAAGTATAAAACTCAGGTTTTATTTGAATTGACTTGTCTTTACTCCATTACCAGGTCCTGTAGTGCTGATTATATAGTGTAAAGAAAGTCATGGAGTACAGGATTTTATTGATTGATTTAATTTTAAAGTGAAATATAAATTACTTTTTTAAAGTTTTTATTTCATATTGGAGTATAGTTGATTAACAATGTTGTGTTAGTTTCAGGTGTACAGCAAAGTGATTCAGTTATACATATACATGTGTCTATTCTTTTTCAAATTCTTTTCCCATTTAGGTTGTTACATAATATTGAGCAGAGTTTCCTGTGCTATACAGTAGGTCCTTGTTGGTTATCTATTTTATTCTATTCTATCCTATTCTATTCTATTCTATTCTATTCTATTCTATTCTATTATTTATTTATTTAGTTAGTTTTTGGCCACACCCCACAGCATGTGAGATCTTATTTCCCTGACCAGGGATCAAACCCACGCCTTCTACATTGGAAGGCAGAGTCTTAACCACTGGACTGCTGGGGAAGCCCTATATTGTTTTATTAATTTTTATTGGAGTATAGTTGCTTTACAATGTTGTGTTAGTTTCTGCTGCGCAGCAAAGTGAATACGTATACATATATCCACTCTTTTTAAGATTTCCTTCCCATTTAGGTCACCACAGAGCACTGAGTAGAGTTCCCTGTGCTCTACAGTAGGTTCTCATTAGTTACCTATTTTATACATAGTCGTGTATATATGTCAGTCCCAATCTCCCAGTTCATCCCTCCACCCCCAGGATTTTTTTTAGATGTGGTTTCTTCTCTTGCTTCTTATTACCTTTTCAACTAAAAGGAATAATCATATTTGAAAAAATTTCCAGAGAAGCCATTTTTAAGAGGAGCATGGAGAAAGAACAGTGGCCAGTTTGGCAAGTTGCTGGCAGGGGCCTGATGGAGGACAATAGTGGAGGAGACTTTCTGCTTATTAATGGAGAACTGCTCCCTGTCTCTGCATCCTTCTTCCTCCACTCCCCCTCAGCAAGCTGGAAGAAAGGCAACAGCTTATCTTTCAGAAACACAGCAGCTTATCTTCCAGAAATTTTCAGAAAGTGAAATTCTGTTTCATTATTCTCTCCACATGTAACAACATACCCTCTGGAAATCTGTGTGGTTTCTCCGAACCATACAGAACTCACTTATTTCTGGAGAATTCAGGCAGGCAGGGAAAATGATACAAGATTTTTAACAGGTATATCCTTTGAGAAGCTACTTAGTTTTTTTTTTTTTTTTTTGCAGTACGCAGGCCTGTCACTGCTGTGGCCTCTCCCGCTGCGGAGCACAGGCTCCGGACGTGCAGGCTCAGCGACCATGGCTCACGGGCCCAGCCACTCCGTGGCATGTGGGATCCTCCCGGACCGGGGCACGAACCCGTGTCCCCTGCATCGGCAGGCGGACTCTCAACCACTGCACCACCAGGGAAGCCCGATACTTAGTTTTTTAACACGGGACTGAGTCTATGAAAAAAATTTTCCTAGCAGGGAAACATCTGGAACATGTCTATATGCAGGCGTGTCATTCAAACATTTAGTTCAAAGACCCTTTTGATGCTTGTTTACATAGTGGCAACAGCTGCAAGGGCAAACCGCATTTTCAAGAGAAAACAATGGTCCTGTGGGAACTTCTTTCTGTGCTGAACATATTAATTATTCCACTTCTGTAATTTCAGAGGAGAATTTATAATTACAGCTGGAGTAGCTCCTCGTTGCTTAAGCATGATTCTTAGCAGTGCTCACAAATTCTTTTTTCTAAGAACTACTTGGTCTGGGTGGCATGGTGTTTATCCTTGCTAACACATCTGTCAACCAGAAGCTTTCCAAAAAACAAGGACAGGGACTTCCCTGGTGGTCCAGTTGTAAAGAATTTGCCTTACAATGCAGAGTACACGTGTTCGATCCCTGCTCAGGGAACTAAGATCCCACATGCTGCGGGGCAACTAAGCCTGCGTGTAGCAACTACTGAGCTCACACGCCTCACCTAGAGCCCGTGTGCCGCAAACTACAGAGCCCCCGTGTCCTGGAGCTCGCGCACCACACAACTAGTGAAGAGAAAACCTGCACGCCACAACTAGAGAGAAGCCCATGCACCACAAAGAAAGATCCCGCGTGCTGCAACTGAGACCCGACGCAGTCAAAAATAAATAAAATATATAAATAAATAATAAATAAATCTTTAAACAACAACAAAAGCAAGGACAGACTCTTAGACGTAGTAGAGAGGGAAGGAGAGAAGGAACAAGAGATAAATTGCTTTGTTTATTTCAGGGAGGTTGATTCATCCATTTGGTGAAAAGGAAAAAATGGCACAAATCCTTTAGTCTGATTAAGGATGATACGGATGCTTTGGGAGATATCCAAATGATCGTCCAAGCTACGGTCCCATTAAATCAACAAAGACAACTTTCAGGTATTTTGAGGCTGCTGACATGGTCTCAGATGATCTGATTTGCGTGTGGCTGATTTATTGCAGTGTAAATGGTGGGGCTAGTATATCTGGCTGTGAAGAAAAGAAAGTTCTGGTCCTGTCTGCTTTCAGCATGTTTGCTTGGACGTACCCCCAAGTGTGAGTTAGGAGCTGATTTATGGTTACCATATCATTTCCTGTCCTTAGCCTATTGGGTCTTGCTTTCATTATAGACTCAGAATTTCTCAGCCAGTATGTATTGATCTTGAAGAAAATGCTGCTGGCGAGTGTGGGTATTTGCTCCAAGATTTCTCATACTAATTTCTTAGATTTTTCATATTAGCCTGGTGAGCTTCCATAGGAGAATTTATTTCTTCCTGTTCTCTTTGGTATTTGGGCATATTCCCTGGCTAATAGACTGTTAGTCAACACTTTCAGCTGCGTACTTGTATCTTGTAGAACCTGTTAGCTCTTAAAGAAATATATTTTTTGTCGACCTTTTTTTTGTTGTGTCTCACGGCTTGCGGCATTTTAGTTCCCCAACCAGGGATCGAACCCGGGCCCCCTGCAGTGGAAGCATGGATTCCTAACCACTGGACCACCAGGGAATTCCCAAGAAATATATTTTTTTAAAGTACCTTATTTCCTTTTTACTAGTCATTCATTCCTTGCTTGGGAAAAAAATAATTTGATTAAAATAAAAATGAATTTATCTACAAAACAGAAATAGAGTTACAGATGTAGAAAACAAACTTATGGTTACCAGGGGGCTAAGGTGGGGAAGGGATAAATTGGGAGATTGGGACTGATTTTATATACACACTACTATATATAAAATAGATAACTAATAAGGACCTACTGTACAGCACAGGGAACTCTACTCAGTACTCTGTAATGGCCTATATGGGAAAAGAATCTAAAAAAGAGTGGACATGTGTATATGTATAACTGATTCACTTTGCTGTACGCCTGAAACTAGCACAACACTGTAAATCAACTATACGCCAATAAACATAAAAAAATTAAAAAAGAGAACTTCAAACCATTCTATAAGAACATTTAATTTATTTATTTATTTATTTATTTATTTATTTATTTATTTATTTAGGGAGGGTGGTCCCTGATTTGTTTATTTCTTAAAAATTTAGGGCTATATAAAATCAAAAGCATCTCACAAGTGATATGATTAACATGCTACTAAGTAAATAGCACAAGCTGAAGAACATTTTCTTTTAAATGGAGGATTTCTAAATTGAATATCAGGAAGGAGAGATGTAACAATAGAAGAAAGGATATTTACCGGGATTGCAACTGCAGTTTCCAAAATGAATAGGAAAAAAATCACAGACTTCATTTTTCTAGACCTGTAAACCAAGAAGATAATTAGCAGTAGTGGGTAAAATTTCCTTGTAAAAGATTAAAAGATACTCTGCTTAGCAAATATTGAGCTTGATACTGTCCTTTGTATTTAAAGGCAATTGTTGTCCTTGTGGACTAACATATCTGAAAAGACCGATTAATGACAGTTTTTACCCAATCATGTCCCTCTGAGAATGACTCCTTGATTTTTTGACCCAGCTGTGTTTGGCAGAACGTGTCTTTGTTTTGTTTTGTTTCTATTAATTTATTTCTTTTATTTTTGGCTGCGTTGGGTCTTCATTGCTGTGCACGAGCTTTCTCTAGTTGCGGCGAGCGGGGGCTACTCTTCGTTGCGGTGCACGGGTTTCTCATTGCGGTTGCTTCTCTTGTTGCGGAGCACGGGCTCTAGAGCGCAGGCTTCAGTAGTTGTGGCACGCAGGCTCAGTAGTTGTGGCACACGGGCTTAGCTTCTCCGTGGCACGTGGGATCTTCCCGGACCGGGGATCGAACCCGTGTCCCCTGCGTTGGCAGGCAGATTTTTAACCACTGCGCCACCAGGGAAGCCCACCTAGCTTTGTTGATGACTGTGCTTTCTTGGATAAAGGCTTTATGCAGATCTTGGTTCTGAAGATTTGTGAGTGTTCACAGTGAATGCAAAAGTCACAAAGTGAAGTAATATAGTGGGTCAGGTTTGGATTAAACAAACTGCTTCTTTGGTGTTGGAGAAACTCATACATTCAATAGAGATTTTTAGAAATGAGACATTGCACTGCCCTACAGGGGCCATCCATGTTCACTAATTTAGAGGTCGCACATTGGGAATCTGTGAGCTGGTGGTGCCTTGCAGATGGGTTGGGTTTGGCAGGCACTGTGTGTTTTAAACTAGCATTCTAAAATCTGGAGCTTTCATGTGAAAGTTCAGATTTGTAGTTTCTCTTGAACCATTGAGCCTCTTAGCACCACTATGTCTTTATGGCAACCGCTGGCTGGATCTGAGTTGAGACCATCATCTATAAGTGATGCTGGCAGTTGTACCTGGTCTGTCTCATTTTTGTTATTTGCCATGCATTTGAGTTTAATTAGTTCCAAATGAACTTATTTAATTTAGAGATGAAACAAGTGAGGCTCAGGGAGGCTAAGTAAATTGGCCTCCACATGAACTCTTAAAAGAGTGGGCTGTCTACATTTTCTTGCAGAGTATCCCTAAGCCTGGTAGTCTGAACTCTGACTGGGATTAGGGGTACACTTTTTATTCTTTAATAGAGATTCTCTGGATCTCCCAGAACTAGAATATGACTTTTTAAATGATTTTTTAGAGTCATAGCTTTGTATATAAATACATCCATACAGCTTTAAATATTACTTTGATGTTTATAAAGAAAGTGAGGAATTTCTTCTGCTAGTTACTCAATATTTTTAAATAAATGCTCAAGTGGGTATTTAAAAATATCTTAATATTTAACATTATTCAACTAATTTAATACTGTAACAGCTCTCACTTCACACACACAGCACATGCACGCACACATGCACACAGTACTCTTCTTCTCCTCCTTCCCCTCCCCCTCTTCCTAAAATAATTGTATCACAATTCTTATTTAAATCATTATTTGACATTATGACAAGGTAAATATTCTTCATAGCTGAGCCAAGTAGCAGTTTCTTGTGTTGAATAATACTTATGTTTCTTTTGTTGAACAATATTTTGTTTTTGTCTGGACCTAGAAATTGTCTCCCTTTTCAAAGTACTTTCCCATGTACCCATCACTTATTCTTCCCAAGGTAGATGAGGCTATTAAAATAAATCATAATCTAGAATTTAACGTTCATTCACTCTTTTCACCAGTATGTATTAGGTTTATGGAACTCTAGTCATTTATATTTTAGATCAGCATATTATTACTTGTCTACTGTTTTGGAAAACCATTAATATAGTATAGTTTCAGGCAGGGTCTCTTTATCTTGGCACTGTTAACATCTTGGGCTGCATAATTTTCAGTTGTGAGGGCCGTCCTGTGCATCGTAGGACATTTAGCAGCATCCCTAACTTCTACCCATTGTATGTCAGTAGCAAGTCCCTCAATCCCCACCACTTATGACAACCAAAAATGTCTTTAGACATGGCCAAGTGACCTTGGAGGGCACAGTCACCTGATTTAGAATTACTGTCTTAGTAGAAGGAACATGGTGCTTTGGGATTAGAAACACATGTATTTGAACTTGAACCCACATTTGCCATCCATGTAATCTTTGGAAAATTACTTAACCCTCTGAACCTCAGATTCCCCATCTGAAAATGGGGATAACATCTGTGATGGTTAATTTTATGCGACAATTTGACTGGCCTGTGGGATGCCCGGGTATCTGGTTAAACATTATTTCTAGATGTGTCTGTGAAGGTGTTTCCAGAAGAGATTAGCATTTGAATCAGTAGACTGCATAAAGCTGATTGCCCTTCCAGTGCGGGTGGGCTTCATCAGATCTGTTGAGGGCCAACAAAAAGTTGGAATAAGGGAGAATTTGCTCTCTCAGCCTCCCTGTGTGAGTGGGAACATTGGTCTTCTCCTGCCCTTGGTCTGGACCATATACCATCAGTTCCTGGTGCTCAGGCCTTCAGACTAGAACTGCACAGTTACATGAGATCACCATGCTTACTGGGTCTCCAGCTAGCAGAAGCCAAATTATGGAACCTTATCAGTGTATATAGTTGAATGAGCCAATTTCTTATAATCAGTCTCTCTCTATATATAAACATAAACACATATCTATTCCCTGCCACCCTGGAGAACCCCAATACAACATCTAATTCAGTTTTGTGAAGATTAGAAGAAATAGTATTTGTAAAAATGCCTGATACCTAGGAGATGCTCAATACATCTTTCTTCTTTCTTTTTTCATTTTCCATAAAAGTCAAATTGCGATTCTTAGCTAAACAACTTAGAGCCTCAGAAAATAATAGAATTTAATTTTTGCTGTGAGGTCAGAATAATTTTTCAGTGGACATTTAGAGTCTCTTTTGCCCACACATTTACCAAAGCTCCCTTTAACTTGAGGAGTCTTTCCTACATTCATCACAAATAACAATGGAATTAGGCTAAGACACCGTTACCACATTTCTTATAAATGGTAGCGACATAAAGAGGAAGCAAAAATCAGCAAAAGCATTGTGGGTTTTAAAACTAATTTCCTTCTGATTTTAGTTTTTATAGCACTATGTATAGCTAATTAAACTTGAGAAAATATTTCCCTTTGATTTGATCATAGGATCTCACAAATTCCCTTCACTTTCTTAACTCTAATGCAGCTGAATGAGTCAAAAAGAAACATGTGCCCAGTTGGCCAGAGCTTGCATCACTCATCTACTCTCTTATTCATTTATTGAGCACTTACTAGACACTGCCTAAGCACAGGGCTACATGGTTCCTGTCTGAAGAGTTACAAACGAGGAAGTCAAGTAAATCAGTGATTTAGTATCATGTGATGAGTATGTACATAATGCTGTGGAAATACAGATAAGAAGCATTTACAGTTAGGTAGTTAATGTTGCTAACATTTACTGAGTCCTAAGGGCTTAAGTTACAGGCACTGTTCTGAGGGGTTTGCACATAGTAGCTCTTTGAATATTCCCAACAATTCTACAAGGTAGCACTTTATTTTCATCATTTTATTAGTAAGGAAACTAAGGTTAAGTAACGTGTTCAAGGTTACTCAGTTAAGTGGCAGAACCGACATTAGAGACCTAGCTGTTTGGTTTTATGTCCATGTTCCTAATCAGTACTCTGTACTGCCACTGTATAGAAAAGACTTTCAGAGGAGGGAGTTCTTAACCTGAGATCTGAAAAACCACTCAGTACTAGTTAGCTGTGTGAAAGATGGAAGGGCAATCTAGAGGGTGGAAACAGCATGGGGGAAGGTCCAGAGTCATAAGACAGCATATGTTTGAGTTGCTAGGGTGTTAGTGGGTGAAGCAGAGGGAGATAAGGCTCAAAACAAGGCAAGTCTCTGTGCATTAAACTAGGAATTTTAAGTTCCAGTTGAAAAGCTATGGGTCTTCAATGACTGTAAGTGGGGGAATGATATAATCAGATCTGAGTGTTAGAAAGGGTCCTTGGGACAGCAATGTGGGGGACAGATGAGTAGAAAGACTTACTAGGAGGAAATTGCAATATCAAGATGACAGGTGGTCAGAGCCTTAAATTTTGCCTCTGGTCTTGAGAACGGAAAAGAGGGGGATAGATCCAGCTTGTACTGGCTCATGAGAGCCAGTTGTTAAATTTCCAGGAATTTGGTGAGCTGGCTATTAAACAAAGCCATCACTGAAAATTAAAGTATATACACTTACAATTTAGTTATATTAAAAACAAAAGAAATAAATACTCAAAACTCATCATTTTATACTTATTTTACTACTTTTACTGCTACTACTCTCTTGAAGTTATTTATGCCTGTTGTATCTGTAGGTGGAAATACTATATAATGTGTGGTAATGCACTTCTCTTCCCAATTCTATTCAGTGATGTCACATTAGTAGCTTGAAATCAACCATGGTGGGAGGATTACACCATGGAAATCATCAAATGCTACTCATCCCCCACCCCCTGCAAAAGCTGATAGCTAAACATTTGCCAGTATACCACTGGATAGTTATGAGAAATATTTAAAGCCGGAACAGATAAGACTCAATGTCAAATTGTATACTGTGGGAAGAAGCGAAGGACGAGTCTTGGGCTATCACATTTCTAATTTGGGCAACTGGGTAAAGGGTGGTGGTAATACAAGTATAAGGGATTATAAGAGTTTTAGAGGAAAGATGATGATTCGTTTTGGACTTGTTGGATTTGAGTAGAGATATACTTAAATGAATGGGTCTGGAGGTAAGCATAGAGTTTGGGGCTAAAGGTATAGTTTGAGTGTTTTTCGCATGAAAAGCTATACAGTGAGTAGAACAGAGGACAGGAGCCAGAACCCTGGTGAGTGAAGACCATTAGGTGCCATTAGAGGATGGGAAGAACTAAACACACAAAGGATGAGAGAAAGGAGAGTCGCATAAGAAAAAGAAAACATTAAATGTTACAGAGAGGTCAAAGTAAACAAGTCTAGAGATTCTCCACTGCATTTGGAAATGCAGAGGTTACTGGAGAGTTGAGGGAGTGTAGTTTTGGTGCAACGGTGTTGGTAGAGGCCAGTCTCCAGTGACTGGGGAGTAGATAGACAGTAATGGAGTGAAGACAGTGAGTGTAGACCACTCTTAAGATGGTTGGCCATGAAAGGAAAGAGAGTGAGATGGAGATGGTAGCTAAAGGGGAAATGCAGTCACAGGAAACTTTTACTTGTATTCAGATGTGATCCTCCAAGTCTTTTCTATGCTGAGGGGGAAACATAAGTAATGAATGAGAAGATAGATGGGAAGAGAGGAGACGTGGTAAATATCATGGCCTCCAGGGACCTGCACCTCCTGGGTTTCATACCCTGTGATTTTGCCCTTGGTTTTGTGACTAGTTCTGGCCAAAGGGACATTAGCAAAGTAGGATGCCAGCAGAGACCTGGGAAGCACTTGCAAAGTGGGATTTGTCCTCCTGTGGAAGCCATCTTCCATGCTATAAAAATGCTCGGACTAGAGGCTGGTCCAGACCACTGAATGATAAGCAGCCACCTGAAGAGAACCCTGGAGGATGAGAAACCACACGGGATGGTTCAGCCCCAGTTAAGCTCCCAGCTGGTTGGAGCCTCATGAGTGACTCCAGACAAAGTCAACAGAAGAATGACCCAGTTGAACTCAGTACAGATTGTAGAGTCATGTGCAAATAGGGGGACTGGTTTTAAGCCATTTAATTTGGGGCTGGATTGTTACGCAGTAATAGATAACTGAAATGGGGGAAAACAAAGAAGTTGCCTGAGTCATTGGGGAGGCAATATTGCACAGTGATTAAAGACGTAGGCTCTGAAATGGGACTTCCTGGACTCTAATACTTAATTTGCATAATCTTGGGTAAATTATTCAGCTTTTAGGAATCTCAGTTCTTTATCTGTAAAATCATGATGGACATTAAGTGAGGCAATAGACTCTCAGTAAGCCCTTGATAAATATTTGCTGGTCTCATATAAGCACAGGTGGAAGGTTTAACTTTGAAGAGAAGGAGACTCTTTGTTCTTCCAGACAAAAGGGAGGAAAAACTGTAAGGATACGTTGAGGTGAGGCCCCTAGAAATATCAGTCATTAAGTTGGGCTTAGTTACACCTTCCTCACATTTATAGAGCATTTCACAGTGTATAAAAGATTTTCTTGTATACTGTTTCACTTTATCCAACAAGAAAAGGAGGGTAGATAATATTTAGCTATAAAGAAACAGAAGCTTGAAGAATATAAATTATTTGGCTAAATGTGCAAGACTTAAGAGGTGAGCAAGGACTAGAATGTTGCACTGTGGACTCAGAATCCAGGGTTCTCACATGGTCTCGCAGAACAGGCTGCAAACTAGAAATGAGAAGTCTGGCTTTGGGCCCTAGTACTGCCAAGTCCTAAATGCTACTTTGAGAAAATTACTTAATCTCTCCAAACTTCTTCTATAGAATGGGAATAACAATTCCAATGGCAAAGGGAGCCACTGAAATAGGGAAGCTCTTTGCAAACTCTGAAATAACATACACGTGTAAGTGATTATTATTTCCATTGCTCTGCCTGGTGGCTGTCATCAATATTATCATTATAGCCATTTATGTCTTATATTTAGTGTGGTATAAGGGAAATGAATCTTTAGTGTTCCTTACTTTTTCTCCTCCCTCTTTTCATGTCTTCTTCCCCTTGGTGATATCAAGCTACCCAGGAGTCCTAGTTACAAACTATTTTCACATTTAGTTCACTCAATGAAACAAACGCACATGTCCTATATTCCACATATTTAAATTCTAGTTTTCTACATGCAATGAATCCATAGGTAGAAGATAAGAAAATGTCTAAGTTAATGTCTTTCTAGTCTGAGTAAGAGGTATCTTCACATTGGCCTTAACCCAAAGGAGCTATAGAATGCTAATATTCTTGGCATAGCTGTGGAGAAGACATGAAGGCAGGATAAGTATAGGGTTTGTCATCTGAGCTTAGGTGGCCAGTTGTGCAGGATTTGGGGGAGTCAACCCCAACTTTTGCTTCATGGTCCCTGATTATTTACTGTGTCCCAGGTTGGAACTATTTTTTAGGGGTCTCATGTTTATTTCCATCCTGAAATCAAAAACAAAATTTAAAGACAGAATATGGTTATGTCATTTAGAATGTTTATAGCAAGTGGTGGGGGGACCTTCAAGATGCTGGATGAGTAAGACATGGAGATCACCTTCCTCCCAACAAATGCATCAGAAATACTCTACACGTGGAACAACTCCTATAGAACACCTACGGAATGCTGGCAGAAGACCTCAGACTTCCCCAAAGGCAAGAAACCCCCCACGTACCTGGGTAGGGCAAAAGAAAAAGAAAAAATAGAGATAAAAGAATAGGGACAGGACCTGCACCAGTGGGAGGGAGCTGTGAAGGAGGAACAGTTTCCACACACCAGGAAGCCCCTTCAATGGCAGAGACAGGGGCTGGGCAGGGGGAATCTTCGGAGCCATGGAGGAGAGCACGGCCACACAGGGGTGCGGAGGGCAAAACGGAGAGATTCCTGCACAGAGGATTGGTGCCAACCAGCACTCACCAGCCCAAGAGGCTTGTCTGCTCACCCACCAGGGTGGGCAGGGGCTGGGAGCTGAGGCTTGGGCTTTGGTCCGATCCCAGGGAGAGGACTGGGGTTGGCTGTGTGAACACAGCCTGAAGGGGTTAGTGCACCATGACTAGCTGGGAGGGAGTCCGGGAAAAAGTCTGGACATGCCTAAGAGGCAAGAGACCATTGTTTCGGGGTGCACGAGGAGAGGGGATTCCTTCCCTGTGTGCCCTCAGAGCAGAGCACAGCCTAAACGAGCTCCAGAGATGGGCATGAGCCACGGCTATGAGCTCAGACACCAGAGAGGGGCATGAAACGCTAAGGCTGTGGCTGCAGGCACCAAGAATCCTGTGTGCAAGCAGAGGTCATTGTCCACGCCTCCCCTCCCAGGAGCAGCCCGCCACTGCCAGGGTCACGTGATCCAGGGACAACTTCCCCAGGAGAACACATGGCACCCCTCAGGCTGGTGCAACGTCACGACGGCTTCTGATGCCTCAGGCTTGCCCTGCATTCCGTACCCCTCCTTCCCCCTGGCCTGAGTGAACCAGAGGCCCCTAATCAGCCGCTCCTTTAACCACATCGTGTCTGGGTGGGAACAGAAGCCTGAGGGTGACCTAGATGCAGAGGTAGGGCCAAATCCAAAGATGAACCCCAGGAACTATGCGAACAAAGAAGAGAAAGGGAAATCTCCCCCAGCAGCCTCAGGAGCAGCAGATTAAATCTCCATCATCAACTTGGTGTACCCTGCATCTGTGGAATACATGAATAGACTTAAAATAAAGACTATTACAAGAGACAAAGAAGGACACTACATAATGATCAAGGGATCAATCCAAGAAGAAGATATAACAATTGTAAATATTTGTGCACCCACCAGAACAGCACCTCAATACATAAGGCAAATGCTAACAGCCGTAAAAGGGGAAATCAACAGTAACAGAATAATAGTAGGAGACTTTAGCACCCCACTTTCACCAATGGACAGATCAACCAAAATGAAAATAAATAAGGAAACACAATCTTTAAATGATACATTAAACAAGATGGACTTAACTGATATTTATAGGACATTCCATCCAAGAACAACAGGATACACTCTTTTCTCAAGTGCTCATGGAATATTCTCCAGGATAGACCATATCTTGGGTCACAAATCAAGCCTTGGTAAATTTAAGGAAATTGAAATCGTATCAGGTATCTTTTCCAACCACAGCACTATGAGACTAGATATCAATTACAGGAAAAAAACTGTGAAAAATACAAACAAATGGAGGCTAAACAATACTCTACAAATAACCAAGAGATCACTGAAGAAATCAAAGAGGAAATCCAAAAAAACCTAGAAACAAATGACAATGATAACATGATGACCCAAAACTTACAGGATGCAGCAAAAGAAGTTCTAAGAGGGAAGTTTATAGCAATAAAATCCTACCTCAAGAAACATCTCAAATAAACAATCTAACCTTACACCTAAAGCAATCAGAGAAAGGAGAACAAAAAACCCCCAAAGTTAGCAGAAGGAAAGAAATCATAAAGATCAGATCAGAAATAAATGAAGGAAATGATAGGAAAATCAATAAAACTAAAAGCTGGTTCTTTGAGAAGATAAAAAAAATTGATAAACCATTAGCCAGACTCATCAAGAAAAAAAGGGAGAAGACTCAAATAAAAAGAATTAGAGGATACCCAAAACCAGACAAGGACATCACAAAGAAAGAAAACTACAAGCCATTATACTTATGAATATAGATGCAAAAATCCTCAACAAAATACTAGCAAACGGAATCCAACAGCACATTGAAAGGATCATACACCATGGTCAAGTGGGGTTTATCCCAGGAATGCAAGCATTCTTCAATATACACAAATCAGTCAATGTGATACACCATATTAACAAACTGAAGGATAAAAACAATATGATAATCTGAATAGATGCAGAAAAAGCTTTCGACAAAATTCAACACCTATTTATGATAAAAACTCTCCAGAAAGTAGGCATAGAGGGAACTTACCTCAACATAATAAAGGCCATATACGACAAACCCACAGCCAACATGGTTCTCAATGGTGAAAAACTGAAACCATTTCCTCTAAAATCAGGAGCAAGACAAGGATGCCCAGGCTCACCACTATTATTCAACATAGTTTGAGAAGTTTTAGCCACAGCAATCAGAGAAGAAAAAGAAATAAAAGGAATCCAAATCATAAAAGAAGAAGTAAAGTTGTCACTGTTTGACAATGACATGATACTATACACAGAGAATCCTAAAGATGCTACCAGAAAACTATTAGAGCTATCAATGAATCTGGAAAAGTAGCAGGATATAAAATTAATGCACAGAAATGTCTTGCATTCCTATACACTAATGATGAAAAATCTGAAAGAGAAATTAAGGAAACACTTCCATTTACCATTGAAATAAAAAGAATCAAATACGTAGGAATAAACCTAACTAAAGAGACAGAAGACTTGTATGCAGAAAACTAAAAGACACTGATGAAAGAAGTTAAAGATGATACAAACAAACGGAGAGATATACCATACTCTTGGATTGGAAGAATCAACATTGTGAAAATGACTATACTACCCAAAGCGATCTACAGATTCAGTGCAGTCCTTATCAAACTACCAATGGCAGTTTTCACAGAACTAGAACAAGAAATTTCACAATTTGTATGGAAATGCAAAAGACCCCGAATAGCCAAAGCAACCTTGAGAAAGAAAAATGGAGTTGGAGGAATCAGGCTCCCTGACTTCAGACTATACTACAAAGCTACAGTAATCAAGACAGTATGGTACTGGCACAAAAACAGAAAGATAGATCAATGGAACAGGATAGAAAGCCCAGAGATAAACCCACGCACGTATGGTCACGTTATTTTATTTATTTATTTATTTATTTTTTGTGGTACGCGGGCCTCTCACTGCTGTGGCCTCTCCCATTGTGGAGCACAGGCTCCGGAATGTGGGATCTTCCTGGACCGGGGAACGAACCCGTGTCCCCTGCATCGGCAGGCGGACTCTCAACCACTGTGCCACCAGTGAAGCCCTGGCCACCTTATTTTTGATAAAGGAGGCAAGAGTATACAATGGAGAAAAGACAGCCTATTCAATAAGTGGTGCTGGGAAAACTGGACAGCTACATGTAGAATAATGAAATTAGAACACTCCCTAACACCATACACAAAAATAAACTCAAAATGGATTAAAGACCTAAATGTAAGGCCAGACACTATAAAACTCTAGAGGAAAACATAGGAAGAACACTCTTTGAAATAAATCACAGCAAGGTCCTTTTTGACCCACCTCCCAGAGAAATAGAAATAAAAAGAAAAAGAAACAGATGGGACCTAATGAAACTTAAAAGCTTTTGCACAGCAAAGGAAACCATAAACAAGACCAAAAGACAACCCTCAGAATGAGAGAAAATATTTTCAAATGAAGCAACTGACAAAGGATTATCTCCAAAATATACAAGCAGCTCATGCAGCTCAATATCAAAAAAACAAACAATCCAATCCAAAAATGGCCAGAAAACCTAAATAGACATTTCCTGAAAGAAGATATACAGATGGCCAACAAACACATGAAAGGATGCTCAACATCACTAATCATTAGAGAAATGCAAATCAAAAGTACAATAAGGTATCACCTCACATCACTCAGAATAGCTATCATCAAAAAATCTACAAACAATAAAAGCTAGAGAGGGTGTAGAGAAAAGGGAACCCTCTTGCACTGTTGGTAGGAATGTAAATTGATACAGCCACTATGGAGAACAGTATGGAGGTTCCTTAAATAACTAAAAATAGGACTACCATAACGACCCAGCAATCCCACTACTGGGCATATACCCTGAGAAAACCATAATTCAAAAAGAGACATGTACACAATGTTCATTGCAGCACTATTTACAATAGCCAGGACATGGAAGCAACCTAGGTGTCCATCGACAGATGAATGGATGAAGAGGATGTGGCACATATATGCAATGGAATATTACTCAGCCTTAAAGAGAAATGAAGTTGAGTTATTTGTAGTGAGGTTGGTGGACCTAGAGTCTGTCATACAGAGTGAAGTAAGTCAGAAAGAGAAAAACAAATACTGTATGCCAACACATATATATGGAATCTAAAAAAAAAAAAATGTTCGATGAACCTAGGGGCAGGACAGGAATAAAGACTCAGACCTAGAGAATGGACTTGAGGACACAGGGAGGCAGAAGGGTAAGCTGGGACGAAGTGCGATAGTAGCATTGACATATATATACAATACCAAATATAAAATAGATTGCTATTGGGAAGCAGCTACCTAGCACAGGGAGATCAGCTCCGTGCTTTGTGACTACCTAGAAGGGTGGGATAGGGAGGGTGGGAGGGAGATGCAAGAGGAAGGAGATATGGGGATATATGTATACATATAGCTGTTTCACTTTGTTATACAGCAGAAAGTAACACTGTAAAGCAATTATACTCCAATAAAGATGTTAAAACAAGCAAACAAACAAAAATACAGAATGATCCAAGTAGGAAACCACTTCAAGTTTTAATTGTAAAGCAGATGCCTGTGTTGTAGTTTTAGAGATAGGACCTTGTGGAACAATCCAGTATCTATTTAGAATGTAGAAGACCTTGAGTTCTTCTGCTGTGTTCCAATTTGTCCTTCAGACCAGTCACTGGGCATTTTTATCTCACTGAGCTCATTGTATTTGATCACTGTCACACAGTGATCAAAAATAATTTCACAGCCTTTGGCTTCTTATTTTAAGAACCGAACAAATGCGCTGATTTGTATGAATAAGACAGAGTGGAGAACTTTCCTGGGAAACAAGACACTTTTGAAAACAACTGTCAAACTGAAGACTACAGGAGTCTTAATTAGCTGATGCTTGCAAAATACTTCGAAAATGAAACCCATGGTGTTCTTGCTAAGTATGATGAATACCATTTATTCTTGGATAAGTAAAACGTCATATATTTTGAGACATTTGAATTTGTGTGCGCTCTCTACAAGATGCAGATTGTTATTTTTGCAGAAAAAGCAAATGAAACTCTATATGAAAAATGCAGAAGTGAGACAAATTTTTGAATAGTTATTATTCTTGAAGATGTAAATATGCAGTGGTGATGTGAAATTAGATGAATATTATTTTTCCTAAATGTGTGAGCTGATTCAAAGGCAGCAGTATAGCTGAAAGAACACGTGGTATGAAATTGGAAGATCTAAGTACAGACTTGAACTACTTTTTACCAGCAGAGAGACCAGTCAAGTCACTGGTTTCTTCATCTACAAAACAGGAAAAATAATAGTAGCTTTCCTACTTATCTTCTAGGGTTGTTTTGAGACTCAAATGTGATCAGATAGTCATGTGATAATTTTATTAACTGTCAATATGAAATGAAAGATATTATTTCTTTGAAACATTGATAAGGCAAAAAATGGCTTAATAACCCTAATAAGTAATAATCCACAGAGACTCTAATTCATCCTTTTACTTACAGTTCTTAAGTTATTTCTTTCTTACCTTTGTCCCATTGTTTCTTTCCATGGGTCTAGAGAGGTTAAAGGTGAGAGATGGTGGGGAAATTCAAGGAGAGCCTTTTCCTTCTCTTAGGAACAAAGTGTCTCATTACCAAACTTTTAGGAGAACCTTATCTGGAATTTTAAAAGATGACTGCTAGACTCCATTTTTAAGGTATGGCCTTTCTAGGGAAGCCCAGGATTTAGAATTTCAAATGCCTGCAGTTCTTCTACTCGCTGGCCCATATACCATCAAAACGATTATCCAGATGAAACGTTTGACATGGCAGAAATAGGTCTTCCATTAAGAACTAAACACCCACGAATGTCAATTCTCTTCTAGCTCATGCGAATAGTTGTCTTGACAGTTTCTAACATTTTTCATTTAATATGTATAAACAGTATGGTAAAGTAAAGATGCCTATCAATTCTTTGCTGTTCCTCCCATTGAGAGGTGAAGTTGAATTCTCCTCCGCTTGAATCCGGACTGGCCTTAGTGACTTACCTGACCGAACAATTAAGGCGGAATTGATGTTCTGCGACTTTGGAGGTTAGCTCATAAGAGGCCTTGGACTTTTGACCTTAATCTCTCGGAGTACTTGTTTTGGGAGTTCCAAGCCAGTTTGTAAGAGACTGTCACACCACAGGAGACACTGTTCATGGTCCCTGCTGATCCCAGCTATCCATGTGTCCTTGCAAAGGCACAGTGTATGTGAGTGGAGCCACCTTGGACCCTCCAGAGTGGCTCACCTGCCAGCTCAGTACTTCTGAGTGACCTGCCCAAACTCCTAACGCACAAAATCTTGAGAAATTGTGTAATAATTGTTGGTTAAAGTCACAATTTGTAAGCAGCAATGAAGAACTGGACTGAACATTAAATATCTTGAGAGAAATATTCATTAGAAGTAGAATAACTTATGTTCATCAAAGTATTATTTTATTGAAAAAGTAGGTTCTTATCATTGACTGTTTAATATAGTAGCTAATGCCATGGCTTATATTTTTTGAGATTTTACTATGCGCCAGGTACTATGGTAAGTACATCACCCATGCATCACCCATGTATTCCCACCTGTCACCTCACCTCCACTTCGTAGAGCATCCATCCATCCAATGAGAGCTTGCTGCACATCCCCCTGTGCCACTGTGCCCAGTCTTGAGTGAGGAGCATGGAAGCCAAAGGAATTTCCAAAGGGGTGGCCTTGACATTCTCAAAGATCTCTCTCTTTCTAGCTCAGGAGAAATTAGTATGTTCTGCCTGTTCTATAATGTGTAATTGAGGGATCCCTTTAACTATATTTAGAGGATCCCCACAGGCTTATTTTAGGCAAGAGTGTGCGATAGCCTTGTTCCCACACCTCTTCATCATTCCTTTCGGAGTTCCTCATCTTACTGTGTCACCCACCACTCACTAATCTCACTGGGTCTCATTTCACAGCTTCAGTCGGGATGGCCTCCTGGAGGCAGGGCTCTACTCCTCTCCTCAGGCATTTGCCAGTCCTTCAGAAAGTCGCCACCTCTCCCTGCCCTGGGGTGTAGGGGAGGGATGACTTTGGCCACATTTAATTGTCTTTGCTCAAATCATACTCTGATATCTGTCCTTTAAGTTCCTCTTTCTCTGTGAATGCGGGGCTTTTTCATATTTACATCTATTTATTCCTCCCTGCTTTTTTGCATATTCTTTGGGGTATAGACTTTTGAGTATGGCCAGAGGTGGATGTGCCACAAAGCTAAGAAGCTTAAGTTTCAGGGCTCCTCTCTTTTACAGGCTCCTTACAAATCCCTACGCCTCATTTTGATCTTTTTATTTTTCTCACTTTTTTGAATTTGTCAAGTTTTATTTGTGGCCAAGTACATGATATATATACATACATATATATGTATGTATATATATCATATAGAAATATACATGCTATTGGAATATATATAAATATACAAATGTTTTATTGACATAGGTAAAAAAAAAAAGCATGTTCTGTATTTGTACGTTTCAAAGGTCTATACACATCTATTAAATTGAGCTGGTTGATTTTAATACTCAGATCCTCTATGTCCCAGCTAAATTTTTATCGTCTAGATCTGTCAGATTTTGAAAGATTTATATTGGAATCTGTTACTGTAATTATGTATGCATTTTAAAAATATTTATTTATTTATTTTTGGCTGCGTTGGGTCTTTGTTTCTGTGCACGGGCTTTCTCTAGTTGCGGAGAGTGGGGGCTACTCTTCGTTGTGGTGCACAGGCTTATTATTGCGATGGCTTCTCTTGTTGTGGAGCACGGGCTCTAGGCACAGGGGCTTCAGTAGTTGTGGCTCACGGGCTCAGTAGCTGTGGCTCACGGGCTCTTGAGCCCAGGCTCAGTAGTTGTGGTGCACGGGCTTATTTGCTCTGCGGCATGTGGGATCTTCCCGGACCAGGGCTTGAACCCATGTCCCCTGCATTAGCAGGCAGATTCTGAACCACTGTGCCACCAGGGAAGCCCATGCATGCATGTTTTAAAATGAGGTTCTTCTTTTATTTTTATGTTTTTATTTTTTTAAAAAAAGAAGTCCCAGGACTTCCCTGATGGTTCAGTGGCTAAGACTCCACGCTCCCAATGCAGGGGGCCTGGGTTCGATCCCTGGTCAGGGAACAAGATCCCACATGCATGCCACAACTAGGAGTCTGCATGCCACAACTAAAGATCCCACATGCTGCAACAAAGATCCCTCATGCCGCAACTAAGACCCGATGCAGCCGAAATATCAAGCAATCAATAAATATTTAAAAAATAAAAATGAAAAAGAAGGTCCCACACATTGTGTAAACCTCTGCTTCACAAGTGATGTTCACCTGAATGCCTGTGGCATTTGTCATGTTGCAGGACTTAGTAATATCTGAATGATTTGCTTCATAATGCTAATGGCATGACAGTTCACCTTTGAGACCTCCCTAGCCCCTAAAATGATCAGTTACATGAGTCCTATTCTTTTTCTGCATTTAGCTCTTCTCTCTACCCCCTAAGTTATTTTATTCTCAACGTTCTTAAAATTTCTTTTCTCTGAATGCCAGGTTCTTAGCTTTCTCCTCTGACTACTCTTATTTGAATTTCCCTTATTAGTTAAACTCTACCAGCATATAAAACGTCTTTGGATTCAATGGAAATTGTCTCTCTTCTTTAGTTAATATAGTAAGTCGGTCGTTAAGTTCAGCTGGTTGGGAGAAGAATTTCAAGTGTTTCAGCTCTGTGAAAGTACCAAGAATTACTTATTGGGGTAATTCTCTTCCGGGATTAAGAAAAACAGCAAATCATACCTAAGAACAGTTCCAAGTAGCCTCATTCTCATGGCGTTGGGACCCGCTGGGGAACAGCGCTGGGCTTTGATGAGTAGTTTTTGTGCGAACCGCTAATGAAAGCGTCCACTTCAAGCAGGAGTGCCTTCAGGATTCATCATGCTTCTCGGGTGCCTTATCGAGAGCCAACACACTGAATAGGGGAAAGACTGCTCGCCCAGTGGTACAACGTTACTCATTACCTGCCTTCTGTGAAAGAAGCAGGTACAATAAACCCCAGCGGATTCAGTGGCTGAGGTTTGAGGAGTTCTTTGAAAACAGGGTGAAAACCTAGGCTTATTTATGCCCTCAGAGGGGAAGCCCTGGAAGATTTATTCAAGCAAGGAGAAGACACGGCTTGTCTACAGCTGTACATTCTGCCTTTCCCGCATTGGGAAGAGATTATTTTTCTCTGAATATCCAGATATCTTCCACTTGCTCCCCCCAGATCCACTCCACACCCACTCTCCTGCCTTCTCCACCCTGAGCTGTCGCAGGGCCTGTGTGAACTGTAGCATCAGGTTCTCTTGCACGATGGTTTCTGTTGGGTTCAGCCAATGGGGTGCCCTGGCAGGAGAGATTTGAGGGAAGGAGGAGAGTAAAACCAGGGTGTGTATTTTCTCAGCGCCGTCTCTGTGACGGTGTCCCTCTCCGGAAGGTCCCAGCCCCTCTCAGTGTCCCTGGCTCGTGCAAGCTGAGCTTTCACTAGTCTATTCCTACAACACCTTGAGACTTCTCTATGCCCTGCCCATTCTTCGGTCAATCGTCCCTTAATTCCACTCTCCTCAAATCCCCAAATTCAGTTTTCCTGCCGGGATCTGTCATTTCCTTGCTAGACCTTGACCCACAGTACTTGATCCAAATTTAGGATTCATGGGTTTGAATATAATTCAGACCCCCTGCCAGCAGAGCTGTGCCCTGCTCCCCAGTGATGTCCTGTTTCAAGTCTTTCTATAGTTGCTATGGGTTTGTATAAAGATTATTTGAAGATGAAGACCTTTGAGATTCAACAGCGAAGCCTTTTCAGAGCATCCCTTGTCTGACTAAAAGCAGAAACTTCTGAGAAATGAGAACTTCCATAAATTCCCTCTTCAGGGTGGCTCTATTCCCAGTAGAGAGAACAAGGGTAAATCTACCAGTTTCCTCTCCAGGGCAGTTTTATCACCTTGAAAAAGACAGAAAAACCACTTATACCTTTATGACAAATATCATAAACTCTCTTATCTCCAGTTTGTTCTAAAAACCCATTTGTCTTTCCTAAAAAATCCTTTTGTTCTTGCCACAGAAGCTGTTTCTCTCCCTTC
This sequence comes from Globicephala melas, assembly GCF_963455315.2. NCBI lineage: Eukaryota > Metazoa > Chordata > Mammalia > Artiodactyla > Delphinidae > Globicephala > Globicephala melas. The sequence continues at coordinate 132,719,372 of NC_083318.1, read as the reverse complement.
CCTTTCTCCTACCAAATTAGGTCGGTAAGCCTTTTAACAGTTTAAGGAGCCAGCTACTTTTGTTGGCCTCTCTATGCATATAAATAAACGTTTTTCTCCTATTAATCTGTATTTTGTCCATTTAATTTGCAGGCCCCAATTACCGAATCTAAGAGGGTAGAGGAAAAAGTTTTTCCTCCCTTACATTGCCTTAGCAGGTGCACATATTTCTTTTTAAGTGGAGCATAGCAGTCCTCAGCTTTGGAGAGAATCAAGAGTTACAAGGTATTAACACGTGACTAGCATTCAATAAACTTGATTTCACCCAGGATCTGAAGGTGTCCTAGAATCGAAGAGTTTTAGAAAGAAACATGGGCATCTAGCTCTGGGAGTGTTTTGTGTTGGAACTTGGCATTTTCACTTTACCCTCCTATTTCTCTTTTCATGTAATTGCTTGAATGTTATGAGAGCAGGATTACTCTGGAGACTTGGGAAATAAATCAATCTCTTTGTTCTTTTCCCTTCCATTATAGTCCTTTCCCACACCAAAGGAAACCCAATTCAGTAGCTTAGTCTGACTAAACATTTTAAACATTGTTCTAAATATACTGGTTTGGGCTTGTTAGTCCCAGAATGTGTAGAAATTTGCCTAATCAAGGGTAGTCTAATTAGGACCTCCCTGGCAGTCCAGTGGTTAGGACTTCACGCTTCCACTGCCCGAGGCACAGGTTCCTTCCCTGGTCAGGGAGCTAAGATCCCCGCATGCTGCATGGTACAGCCAAAAAAAAAAAAAAAAGAGAGAGAGAGAGAGAGAGAGGGATAGAGTAGTCTAATTAGCCACATTGAAGCAAAACTGTATTCTGCATGAATAATGCTGCACAAGGGAGTCTGTTGTTAATTCTTTTTGGATAATGACTATTTGGGGTTTCATGGCACTGAAATGTACATAGCACATCCAGTAACTGGCTGGGCTACGGATGTCTGCAGATATTAACCCTGTTAACAAGATGCTGGGAAGCATAAGGTGAGTCAGCCACCTCCAGCCATGACCACCACCTCAGACCTTACTGTGGCCACCATCTAAACACGGGATTTAAGAACAATAAAACAATAAAGAACCAAATGTAGAGTAAGCAGGGGCTGGAATTTTGTGTGCCGTCGTTTGGAAAAGAAAAGAAGTTAGTCAGATCTCAGGCTATAGTAACCTCCAACATTCCTACCCAGAGTAGTTTTCAAATTATAAGAAAACATTTATTTGCTTTTGAAATCAATCACTTTAAATTGTTTTCCTGTCGCAAGAAGACATCAATCTGTTGTTTTTATCGGTGACCCGGTGCTGTCACTTCCCACCCCTCCCTCCCCCTTGCCTATCCAAGAAGCTACTGAATGCATGGTCACTGGGAATGCCGAGGTCTATGCCCAAATCTTGAAGCTCTCAGTTTAAAGCAAAAGCTTCCAGTAGTTTCCTCTACCTGTATTTTAGGAAATTACTGAGGAGTTTTCCTAGAAAGAGCTTCATCTATACCCGGTGTGAGGTCCTCAAAGCCTGCTGTTACGTGTGCTGGAATTGGGGAGCAGGGAAGAAAAGGAGAAGGAAAGAAGACCCTTGGGGCTCAGCATTTGTGCTCTGTTTCTTCTGAATTCCAACAGAATGCTGTGTAGATTTAGAGTTAGCTCAAAGTTGCTTGGTCCCCAATAAAAGGTTGGGAGATCCACTGAACAAATGGCTTGAGAGTTAAAAATGATTCCATTGTGCTAAGACAGCATGAAGATCTGACCACTCATGGTGTCTTGAAACCAGCTACAAGTTTTCTTTGACCCATAATCAAGATCAATTCTTCTGGCTTTTGTAGATTTCAGGCCACCTTCCCACTGGGTCTCTATCATATTATACAGATGATTAGGTAACTCAAGTTGAATCAAGTATGGTAAAAATGCATTACTTTTGGTGCTCTTTGAGGATAACTATGAATGGTGGATTCTCATCCTTGTTTATTTACTTTTTATTAACTCTATGGGCATATCAGTATTATTGAACCTATGGTAAACTTTATCCTATTAAAACAGAACAAAAGCATTTACCTGTTCATATTCCACTCATATTTAGTTAAAAACTTATGAGTTGATTGGATGCTCCTAAAAATTTTGCCCATTTGGGGGGATAAGCTGCAAATCCAGGTCTTACACATATTCAGTGGACTACGGTGGTTATGTTGTAGTGATGGAGATCCGATTAGAATGTGGTTGGTAGTTTTATTGTTTCAACAATTATAGAGTTTTGCCAGGTATTTGTAAAATACGTATTTCCATAAATGACTATTTCGAGAACTATCTCCATTTATCTCAATTAAGTTTGAGGAATTTGGGGTGACCCTTCTTTTAGCACTGCAGTTTCTCCTTATCCTTAAGGGAATGGGTGGCACAGGGCGCGAAAGACGTCAGGAAAAGATTATAGGAGGATACTGGCTTAAATAACTCACTACTTTTTTTTCTTGTTTGACATGGCATTCCAAATTCAAAAAGAGAAGTCATCTTGCTGAATCAAAAATGTGTCTGTGGACGATTTTGCTTTGCTCAGCTAATGGATCCTGGAGGAAATCTCCAGAAACTCCTGGCATCAGATATGAACATATTTTTCCTTCTTATGGGAATGGGGGTAGTAATAGTATGACCATCATTCCTAAGTAAGGCCGGTCAAGGTCACTGCAACCTTTCTGCATAGTTGCCTAAGAGAGAAGGCAGAACACAGACACATCCCCCCGTGTCTGAAACCCCTTTGTTTAGTTTCCTTTTGTATCAAAAGGATTGGCCTTCACCATGGGAGAGGCTGTAACTGGATTTCACCGTGAAAGGAGGTTGTAATTAGATTTCTCAGCAGGTCTATGAGTTCTGTCCCTGGAAAAAACAGAGAAAAGGGCCTGAATATTCTTTCCTCTAGCTGGAAAGGTAGCCAGCCAAGCCTGCAGAGACTGGTCTGAAAGGCCCCGACCGCTGATGGAACAATGTCAACTCTGGCCTCCAAGACTGAGTGCGTGGTCCTTCAGGTTGAGGGTGCAAAGCAGTGCAAGTGATAGCTAAAGATTTCTTGGCATTTGGTAGGAAACATAGGACATTCCTCCGAAAGAAACCCTCTGACTCTTGGTCTCTCTGTCTCTTGGCGTCCTGAAACTTCTATCTCCTAGAGAAGCGGAGGGCACCTAAACTTTGGAACATTCTAGAACATCATTCTCCATCTAGATTTAGGAATGAACTTACACAAACAACCAGAATATATTTTTGGGTACTGTGGTTCATTTTGAGTTCTTAGTTGTATTGGTTCCATTTCAGTTTCCATAATATTTTCTAGAAGTTTACATTGGAATGCAGTTATGTCAGAGAAGGTGTTTGTATTTGATTTCTTTTCAGTTGTTACAGTTTTTAAAAAGAATGTTAATTGAAATTCACATTTAAAATGGTGAATTTTATTTTTGAAGTTCTGCTTGTTGCCTTGCCACGTAAATCTACTTAACCTAACCATCTATCTCCACTGGGCACTCCTTGTCTCGCTAGGTCTCTTTTCTCTTCTTATCTCCTTGCTCTTTCTTTTCCTCCTAAGCATTAACAAGCTGTCTGACCACTGAACCAGAGTGGAAACATGGCCATCCATACTTTTAAAGGCAGGAACAGGCTTGGAGTCTACTCTTTTCCATCTCTTGTATTGGCTATGTCAATGACTCCTTGGAAAGTTTAGTGTTGGTAGTTTTTTCAACTGAATTTCCTTCATGCTGCCTGGAGCTCCTCAGGCAGCCAGTATTTTCCCTAACCCTCCCCCTGGCTCTGCCACCCCCCGTTGTTGGCTCCTTCCTTGGCAGCCTCAACCAAACGTATAAGTCCCCCTCCTTCTCTTGGAGACCAAGGAAACTTCCTTCAGTATTTTTGGTTTTCAAGGCAGACGATGACTACGTGATCTGTTTGTCTTACCTTGTCTAAGGTCAGAAGAACTGAGAATGACATACATATGTGCAGAAAAAGGAGAGGTTTGCCCTGTCTGTTTTCCCTGTTACTTTACTTTTCTTCTTATGACTGGCATCTTGTTTCCTGGAGTATGTACCTCTACATTTCCAAATAAGGCCAGGTATCTTTTGTTGAGTTTGTTTATATCAGGGGAAGACTGTAGGCTACTATTTTTAGCAAGTATTATAACTATGGAAAAATTTCCTTTCAGGGAAATGTAGTAAACAAAATGATTATTATCATTTTGCTTCATAATCAGACTCAGACAGAACATTCTCCTTCATCCTGACTTTACATGACGGCCAAAGGCTTCATTATCAGAGAGCAAACCCCTTAGTCATATTTTGGCTAACGTATACATGTTGTTACCTGATCCAGACTTAACGCTGTTGCTTTAGGGCTTTTAAAGTATGACTGAGTCTCTTGGGAGAGCTCTATAGCTTGGCGTTAAATGAATCTGAAGATTTAAGAAAGATGGCTTTCTATTTTGAGTTCTCTGCGGAGTCGCCATTTGACATCGAAGTGTCCCAGTCCTGCCAGTGTATACGATACACTCAGACTCAAAGATGCAGACTTTTCTAGGGCTCTGACTGCAACTGTCTGTCATCCTGCCTGACTGAACCTACCACTATGTGAGTCTAGGCTAGGGATAGATACGGTTCATGCCCGTCGGAACTTTCAGTCTAACCAGAATTCAGCATTAAACATGAATCAAGCAGAGGACAAATACTTTTAGGGCTTCACATCTCCCACTGCTCTACCCCTTCCTCTCAGAGGATCTGGCCTTCTCTCTGTTCCTCAGTCTACGGTCCCTCCTGCCACAGGATCTTTGCACGCTCAGACTTCTCTTGTCAGCATCCACTTGCTCCAGCTGCCACTGCCCAGCATGCACACCTCCCACAGGGCTAACCTCTATTTAGGCTTCCGATCAAGGAAAGCCATACCTGACCTTGAGTGGAAGTCGGGATCCTTACGTGCTTTCTTAGAAGAAAGGTGCTTTTCCTTCTTAACACTTATTTCAGCATATAATTATACAATACACGCTCAATACAATGTGAACTTTTTCGCCCCCCAAAATCATGCTATAACAAAAGGGATGTGCCCTATATTTTAGCACTTCTGAGGTCTCTCGCATAAAAGCATATTGTCTCAATTACTTCATTTTGAACAACAAAGTACCATTTCAGGCAAACAGCCTGAAATGATCTCAAGCAATGTTTATTTTTGTTCTTAGGAAGGTCACCCACACGATGGAAAAGGAGATAAAGATATTTAAAGCAGATTTAGCAATTATTCTTGAGGTATGACTTCATTTTTGCAACTGTTGGAATTACACAGTTTTAGAAAACCACACTTTAGAGACTCAAGCGGTTTTCAATAAGCCCTTTAAAGAGTACTGGAAAAAGCCATATAGGAGGTAATTAATATGTAGAGATCATCACCATGGAATGAGAATCTATGCTTGGGGCTCAAATCTGCAGCGCTAGCAGATTTCTGAGAAGTGAGTTATAAACAACTTGCAGAGGATTGATGATGCACTACTCTCTATTAGACAGTTACAGAGTGGCTCCAGTGAACACAGACAGTGTTGTTAAAGAGGCATAGAGAGAGTGTTAACAAAATCATTTCATGAAATATGAGAATAAAAAAGTCATTTTTATAAGTATAAAATATTTTAAATGAAATGAGATTTAAAATAATGTATTTGTAACAATAGAGTAAGCGTCCTAAGCATACCTTCCAATATTATCCATCCGTGTGTGTATTTAGGTTGGCCAAAGATTTTGCCTGAGGACCTTTTTATTAGAAAAATGAAGGTGGCTTTGTATTTGAGGTCACCTTATGTTTGGGCAAATGTACTTTTGAGAAAAAATTATCAAAGTATAGTTGATTTACGATCTTGTGTTAATTTCTGCTGGACAGCAAAGTGACTCAGTTATACACACACACACACACACTCACACACACATATATTTTCTTTTTCACGAATGCAGTTTTTATTAATGTGATAATTTGATTAACAACTGTCTCCCTAACTACACAGTAAGTACCACAAGAGCACAGCCATTCTCTGTTTGTTCCTGTAGCATCCCTGGCATTTCACACAGACTCGAACTGAGTACATTAGTTGTTTGAGACATAAGATAAAAATATTACTTATTTCATGACCTGGAAAACACTGGAGAAACTAAAACAAAAATTTTAATAAAAAGTATTTTAATGAAAGATAAGACGTTTTGATACATTTTGCCCTAGTGTTAATCAAGATGAGAAGAATCTCTTTTACTCCTTATAAATGTAAAAATCCTTAATTATTCCCTTTTATCCTTTTAAGAAATTCAATGGTTCCTGTTTATACAAGGGTAATTCTGAGGCCTGTTTTCATTGCAGTTTCCTCACTGGGAGATTCCAAGTTCAAAAAAAGCCATTCTTATCAGAGTTAGACCAAATGAGAAAAGTATTAAAAGAACGACTACTTCTTGAGCACTTCCATCCATTGTTTCAGTTAATCCTACAACAGTCTTATGAATTAGCTGTTATCCCCGTTGAAGAAATAGGGGAAACTGAGGTTTGGTGAACTTCACGGCCAACCTTTACCACTGGTCAGATCCTGTAATAAGAGCCTTACATAGAGTATCTCATTCAATTCCCATGACAATTTTATGACCATTATTATCTCTCTTTTACATATGAGAAGATGAGGCAAAGAGTGGATAAGATAAAAAACTAGAGAGTGTAAGTGCCAGGATTCCAGTCCAGGCAGCCTGCCCCTGAGTCCCCTTGATTGATAATCACCTGGATAAGCACATCGTGAAGGTGGGAGGCGGTAGCGGGGACTCGGGAAATGGCTTTAGTGTGGGGCCCAGCCTGTCCTACAAAGTGAGGTCCTGTCTCTTTCTCCTCCTTTGCCTTCCCGGTTGCTTTTCCCTGCACTCGACAGTAAACTGGGCACCGTGTCGTAGCTTTCTTGTTCATTTTCTTAACACCAATTCACTGACTCTTTAAAGGAAATGTTTGGCGTACATAAGTTGGTTGCATAATAGGAAGGAAACAAGCCAGGATGGGGGACTTCATTTCTCAAGGATTTTTAAAGCAGACTAAGAGTTATTTCACAGAGAGGGCTGTGAAACTCAAGCCTCTCTGTCCCCTTTCATTGCTATGACTACAGGCTGCTCCTGCTACAGAAAAAGCAGCTGACATTTCAATTCTAGGAACATAGAGGAGAGGTTTACAAAAACAGAAAAACAAAAAACAAACCCTTTTGTTTGAATTTCAGTTAGAGAGGAAAAAGATACCCCCTAGAGCAAGTCAAAACCCCTATTCCTGCCTTTAGAAAAGATAAGAAAGGAGAAATGTTCGGGCCTTTTCCCCCCTCCAGGTAGGCCAGTAAAACAGAGTTGAGGGCAAAGCATCATTTCGCCTCATTCCTCTTAATGGCAATCTGAAACAGAAGACTCACTGTGGTTTCGTTTGACTTGGCCATTAAGAAGCTACTAATGGATGAAGCAGTAAGGACTCAGTAATAAATACTTCAGGCTGAGGCCCTCTCAAGGGCATATGGTAGTGTCAGATTTATTTTTCCATTTCTTTAGATAAAAAAAAGACAATTCAATGAATATTTCCTTTTTGACCCCCACTATTACTGCCAGAAAAATTATTCCAAGTGTGTAATCAAACACTTCCTCACTGTGTGTAGAAAAATTATTCCAAGTGTGTAATCAAACACTTCCTCACTGTGTGTAGAAAAATTATTCCAAGTGTGTAATCAAACACTTCCTCACTGTGTGTAGAAAAATTATTCCAAGTGTGTAATCAAACACTTCCTCACTGTGTGTCTAGTACTCTGCCAGGTGCTATACCTGACATTTAAAAAGCATCTTATTTAATTCCTACAATGACCCCATTGTGGGTAGTATTATCACTATTTACTTAATAGATGGGTAAACTGAGTCCTGGAGGTGTGACGTGACTGCCTAAGCTCACAAAGAGGCAGAGCCAGGATTCAAACTGAGGCGTGTTAGACGCTGAAACCCATGCTCTATCTGCTCTGTCGGGCTGACTCTGAGGCATAGACCTGGCATTGACATTTTATTATACAGCAAAGTGTGTAAGTACAAGGAAGAAACCCTGAGGGAAATCTTAGAGTAAATTCCCTTTCTACAGAGTTCCATTCGGGACATGTAGGTAGACTAGTGCTTTAATATCAGCTATGATCGATAGATTGATTCAAACGTACCAGACATAGCTGTTTTCCTCGTTTATCACAACAAATCTCCAAGGTAGTAACTAATTTTATGATCCCCATTTTGGCAAATGAGGGCACGGAGGTTCAAAGTGTCATCTGTGCAAAGTCACAGACCCTGGGAAAGCCCAGATATAAACCAGATCTGTACGTTTCTAGAGCCCATGATCTTATTCACTTTATTACACCATCTCCTTACGATCAGTCGAGACCACACACTCTGTTCCCCAAACTTCTGATCACCTTTTTAATTAATTAATTAATTAATTTTACGGTCCGCGGGCCTCTCACCTGTGGCCTCGCCCGTTGCCGCGCACAGGCTCTGGACGCGCAGGCTCAGCGGCCATGGCTCACGGGCCCAGCCGCTCCGCGGCATGTGGGGTCTTCCCGGACCGGGGCACGAACCCGTGTCCCCTGCATCGGCAGATGGACTCTCAACCACTGCGCCACCAGGAAAGCCCTCTGATCATCTTTCGATGCCCAAGATAAAAATCAGGCTAGCCTCAGGTGGTACTACCTGTGCAAGCCCAGCCTTTGGGGGAAGATGCTCTGTGGGCCCTGTTTGAACCAGACCCTGGCCTAATTGGGCATCTCTTGGGCAGCCAGACCTACTGGGGAAGTTCTCCTGGATTTCTGGGCCCCCCTTCTCCTTCACTGAAGGGTGTTCCAGAATGATATGTGAGGGAAAAGGGCATCTGAAGTCTGAAAAACAGTCGCTTATGTTCTTGGTGGAAAAAGATTCCCAACATGTTCTGGACCTTGTGCTAAACTTAGCTGAAATAGCAATGCTTGTGTACCGTTACATATCAACTGACTAAAAATAATAAGCTGTCAAGAGGAAATGAAATGAAGAATATTTTGGAGTTGTCCAGATATATCACTATTTATTTCATTTCCGTCCTCCCTATTTATTATTTTTACTTAGTTGATAAGTGAAACTGTGCATAAGAGCCTATTGGGGATTAAATACCAAAGGACCTGGAAGGAAACCCCAGTACTCAAATTGCTAAATGGCTGTACAAAGATTCCCTGAAAGAAAAAAGGCAAGATTCATTAATAACGTGTACATATTCTTTTCCAAAATGTGGAAAGCAGCATTGTTTGATTGGATGATAAGCAGATGAAACAGACTGCTGTGCTTTGTTGGATCTTGTTAAATGGATAGAAATATAAACTTAAATGTTTCCTGAGGGGGGTGTCCTTTTTTTTTTTTAATATTCATAGTTAATGTACCCATCAACGTTTAGCTGAATAAGCTGTGAATTGAAAAAAACTGGTATCCATGAGAAAGGGGAGAATCAAAAAAAAAAGGATTTCTGCTGAGTTGGACCAAGTGAACATTTCTATTCAGTGTACTTAGGCCCTGGGCCAGAGGGGAGCTCAGATATAATGCCAAGGTGACATATTTAACCTCTGTGCAGATTAAAGGCAGTTCAAAAGAGATACTCTCTCTGCACTACCTTTTGGTTATAGTATCAACAGCATTGATCTGCAGTTGAAAACATGGTTTTCTCCTGCAAGGTGACCTCTAATACCCAGGAGGAATGAGGGAGCGTGACTTGCATTATTGTTTTATTTTAGAAGATAGAGCCAGAAATGAAGGTACCTTACAATATAGGAGTTATCATAATTTTTTAGCTCTTTGATTCCCCTCCCTCATTTTTCCCTTGCTAAATTAGACATCGTTAGGAATTAGAAATTTTATGTATGTATGTGTGTGTGTGTGTGTGTGTGTGTGTGTGTGTGTATCCTAAAAAATGATAGAAGATGACAAGAGACAGTGAGTCAGAAAACTATAAAAGGGAGTCAGGAAAAAATAATCACAATAACTAAAAAATAATCAAAGGAAAATATAGTATTATAGGGATTTTCTTACCTTTTGGAAAAGCAAAATGTTCCATTTCTACATTGCTGTTAGGTACAGACTGGGACAGTGGTGGTGACTGAATAACTTCAGATAATTTAAACATGGAAAACACCCAAATTACTTTGATTTGAAAGTTTGTGTTTTTTTTTAACAGCTACTTTCCTTTTGATTTATTTAATACATTTAGTAAACTATTTCTGTAAAACACATTTCAGGATTTCAGACTTCACCAAGATCTGAATGCTAGTCTGGCCAACAACATTTCTGCATTTCTAAACATCATTTATTAGTTCTTACTATTTAATCTTGGAGAAGAAAAGGAAACATGAATTCAAGTGTTAAAATTCCCTAGTAAGTAGCTTTTCTGTAAATCATGCAAAAGGGTTCTTTTGTTCTTGTTGTTAAAAAATGGCTTTGTATTAGGCAAAAATATTAGACATCTTTATCAGATCATGCAAATCAGGTTAACAAATACAGTAAACTTATTAAAATTTACCTTCAGGTAGGTGGCTGGACCCAGAGCCTTGGCAGAAAATTGAAGCTGAATCCTGTCTTTGCACACAGTCAGGAAATAAGTTTCACAAACGCCCAAAACTCTTTGAATCTCTTTCCTCGTTAGCTCTGCTTCTTTGCCCAGAAACACATTCAGGTCTATTGGAGTTGAAATTCTGCTGCTCTGTCAACTACTCAGGGTCTGAGGTGACAGCCGAATTTGGAGGTTGGCACAGGGACGTATTTCAGACTGTCATCGTTTTTGTTGCAGATTCCTGCAGTTCTCCAGCGGGCTAGCCTCTCACTCCAAGGGCGAGGGCGCGCTCAGCTTTACAGGCAGCGCAGACCTACAGGGAGAGAGCTCATTCTGCCGGAGAGAACGGGTTAACAGTTCTCCCCTCAAGCTCTTGTCCTCAGAGGCTCGTAACTTGGCCAGAATATAAGCACTTGGCTCTGTATGCCTTTTTCTTGTCTTTTTCAAACAACTCTAAAAGATTTTACAAGCGGGATCCCTTTTGGGGGAATTTTTATTTTAAGACTGAAAAGAAACTCCATGCTGTGATTTCTTCCTAAAGGAAATCGGTGGGGTGGGGCTTAAGGAAGGGGTAAGAATAATTGCAGCAGATGCATTTCTACATTGCTTCTGCAAAAATTGTTCTCACGAATATGCCTGAATTTGGTAACAGTAGGGTACTGCAGATACTTCAACCTTTCTTTAAGTGACCTTCAGAAATGTACATATATGTGAAGCATTCCTCCTTCATAGTGTAGCTCATTCATAAGCCGGTTCAGGAACGTTACAGTTCATAGACTATTCTTCCCCCTACACAGCTCCCTACCACAACCTTCTGTATGATGATTGGTCTGGAAGAAGGAGTTTTGCCATGAAATAGACTTGGCCTTCTGGTTATTTATGTATGTATCTAACCTCTTCCACAGCTACGTCTACATTTATTGCACATTTATTACGTCAGACACTGGCTAACGGTTTTTTAGTGCATCCATTTCAGTTGACCCTCACAAGTCTACATGAAGTGAGTATTACACCCATTTGATGATAGTGTGGTTTAGTGGGAAAGTCTCCATGTTTGAGGCCACACAGCTTGGGTTTGCATCTTGGCTCCTAACTGGATATGACCTGGGACGAGTTAGGTAATGTCTCTAAGCTTCAGAATTCTTATCTATAAGACACGGATACAAATAAGGGGATGATATGAGTATCTACCTCAGGTGGCTGTCCTGTGTTTTAAGTAGGTAAACACCTCCTGCCGCCCTGCAGACACTCAAATGTTAGTGATTATGATTTGCATGAGGAAACCAGAGCTTGGTGAACCTGAGTGATTTTTCCAGGGTCTCTGGCTCGTAGGTGGTGGCTGACTGCTGCGCCTGTGTTACTCAACTTCTAGGCTGTAACACCTCCTTCTGAGGGAGCCGTGAGCCCCCTGAGGGTGGGGACGTGCCCCCTCTGTCCTCTCTATGTGCCTAGCACAGTGCTTTACATACTGTAAATGCTCCATTAACCTTAGATAAATGGTTAAAATTTAATTTAACTTAGATTTTTCTACATTTATGCCAAAGTCAGGCCAAAAGCAAAACGACATTAACAAAAATAAAGAAAAAAAACCCACCTCTAGTTCTAGGCAAATATGCCCTCAGTCAGTTGTCCTTAAGCACTTTAGAAACATTTGCCCTATTTATTTTTCAGAACACCACAAGAGAAAGGTAGCAAGAATTATCTCAGTTTTGCAGTTGGGGAAATTTGGGAGCGGAGGAAACTGGGCAATTTGCCTAGGAACAGAAAACAAGTCACAGTGCAGCTGGGATCGTCTCAACATCTCTAGAATCAGGATTACTTGTTCCAAGCCGCCTTCCCAGGCACAGGATGAAATGACGTGGTGTCCTGTGGCCTCAGACAATGGGATATTTTTCCTTAGCCCAGGTCTAGGATGTGATCAGTCCCCTCAGAGAAGGATCAAAGGAGTGGGCTGTGTTCGACTCTGATGGCCCTCTGCTTCTGTGCACATGGTCTGAGAAGTGTGGGAGACACAGGCACCATTTCTCCAGTGGCTCCCGAGGGCCACAGGTGTGGTGGGACTATTGCTGGATATGTAGGACAAGCACTTCTGATGATTTTGCCTGGGCTTGGCTAAAGGCGGTTTTCTCTGGAACTCAAAATACTAACTTCTTCTAACAACATTCCCCATTTACTTGACATAGCTTCGTGAAATTGGCTTCAGGGGACTACAGCAATTCAATGAAAATGTAGAGAAAGTTTTAGCTAGAGGGCTATGGGGAAACGATTTGACCAACCGAAGTATTTTCTCTAATACTAAAATTGATATTTTATGTCTTTGCAAAAAAAAATTTCTTTCGGAAATCTATGCTAACAAAAAAAAAATTAACTTGGTTAGAGCAATCTGGATTTACCTCTCAAATGTGAATATGTACTTTGAGAGTTCCTTTGTAGGTGGCAAAGCTTGAGAATTTTAACTCTCGGTTATACAGGATGTTTGCTCTAGGTCTTATTAATCTATAACATGGTTAAAAGGATCCACTGTATTTCCTGTAACTAGGTAATAGAGAAAAGTGTGTGTGTGTGTGTGTGTGTGTGTGTGTGTGTGTGTTAGTAAAGGGACCTTGAATCCGCAATGTCTTTTAAGTATGACTTTATTTTGGGAATGTTTATGGGCAGATATCCAAACTTTTATTGTTTCTGAAGCTGTCATTTCTAAAATAGTTTACAGCTCATGAAGCTGAGGACAATAAACCTACACCAATACCCACTTAACAGATGGAGCTGTGGAATACAGTTAGAAACTTATCCGATATCTAAATGTGATGAGAGAACTTTGATAAAAAAAGATTGTTACATTCCTGCATATGAACTGACCCAGATAACAGCAGCTTTGGTCAGAAGGGTCTAACAAAAGTCAGTATCAAAGCTGAAGTGTGTTTTCAACATTTTAAGGCACAGATTTCCTTTGAGAGTCTGATGAAAGCTGTGGGCAAGCTCCTAAAGTTCATCCATGAACTGCCCTCCACGCCCCTACCCCAGGGGTTCCATAGGTAAGAACCTCTGATTCAGGTGCAGGACCAGAGAACACATTCATCAGTTCTTAAGCATCAAATGAGCCTTCTTGTTATACATAGCACAAATCTCTGGGTGATAGGAGAGAAATATCATAGCTCCTGCCTATAAGGAGTCTAAGAGACAAGAATATACTTATTGTCAAAAGGGGGCACGATTCCCTTGGAGTAGTCGTCGATGAAAAATTAATCAGTTGATTTCAGAAAGAAGTGGAAAATTTTATTCGAGCCAAATTTGAGGATTATAGCCCAGGAAGAGCATCTCAGAAAGCTCTGAGAACTGTTCCACCCATTAGACTTTAAGATACAGTTATATAAGTTTTTTTGAGACAGAGGGCTGCACATCAAATGATGTATTTTTTTAGCATCTTTATTGGAGTATAATTGCTTTACAATGGTGTGTTAGTTTCTGCTGTATAACAAAGTGAATCAGCTATACATATACATATATCCCCATATCTCCTCCCTCTTGCGTCTCCCTCCCACCCTCCCTATCCCACCCCTCTAGGTGGTCACAAAGCACTGAACTGATCTCCCTGTGCTATGCAGCTGCTTCCCACTAGCTATCTATTTTACATTTGGTAGTGTATATACGTCCATGCCACTCTCTCACTTCGTCCCAGCTTACCCTTCCCCCTCCCCGTGTCCTCAGGTCCATTCTCTAGGTCTGCATCTTTATTCCTGTCTTGCCCCTAGGTTCTTCAGAACCCTTTTCTTTTTTTTTAGATTCCGTATATATGTGTTAGCATACGGTATTTGCTTTTCTCTTTCTGACTTACTTCACTCTGTATGACAGACTCTGGGTCCATCCACCTCACTACAAATAACTCAATTTCGTTTCTTTTTATAGCTGAGTAATATTCCATTGTGTATATGTGCCACATCTTCTTTATCCATTCATCTGCCTATGGACACTTAGGTTGCTTCCATGTCCTGGCTATTGTAAATAGAGCTGCAATGAACATTGTGGTACATGACTCTTTTTGAATTATGACTTTCTCAGGGCATATACCTAGTAGTGGGATTGCTGGGTCATATGGTAGTTCTATTTTTAGTTTCTTAAGGAACCTCCATACTGTTCTGCATAATGGCTGTATCAATTTACATTCCCACCAACAGTGCAAGAGGGTTCCCTTTTCTCCACACCCTCTCCAGCATTTACTGTTTGTAGATATTTTGATGATGGCCATTCTGACCGGTATGAGGTGATACCTCATTGTAGTTTTGATTTGCATTTCTCTAATGATTAGTGATGTTGAGCATCCTTTCATGTGTTTGTTGGCAATCTGTACATCTTCTTTGGAGAAATGTCTATTTAGGTGTTCTGCCCATTTTTGGATTGGGTTGTTTGTTTTTTTTGATGTTGAACTGCATGAGCTGCTTGTAAATTTTGGAGTTGAACACTTTGTCAGAAATGATGTATTATTGACAGTTTACATGATCCAGATCTAAGGGTCATTGTGGTAGGTCATGTGACCCTGTACAAGATCAAAAAGCTTTATGATTTTTTTAAGGGGTTGTCTTGTTGGTGCTAGGAAAATGCTGCTCTTAATGGTTGAGCAGGTGTTCCTGCCGATGGGGAGGTCTGATTGATGCGTAATGCAGATACACAATGCACAGTGAGGGGAGGGGGAGGCCAAAGAGCAGAGAAGAACTTTTATGTTTAACTTTTTCTTGTCTTGCCATAAAATATGAATTTTATTTCACATAGTGGAGAGCCCAAGTTAGGAAGTGAGTATGGCTGAAGGGAAGCTGCAGTGACAACAGAGTGTTGACAATTCTCTTGGCCAGGACCCGGCCTGTAGGACCCTTCGCCTTGCTTACGCCATGTGGTAGTTTTCTAGGGCTACCATAACAAAGTACCACAGACTGGGTGGTTTGCATAACAGAACTAATTTTCTCCCAGCTCTGCAGAGGCTAGAAGTCCAAGACCAAGGTGCTGTCTGGATTGGTTTCTCCTGAGCCTTTTCTCCTTAGCTGGAGATGACTGTCTTTTCACTGTGTCTTCATCTGGCCTTTTTTCCTGCACTCATGTACTCCTGGTGTCTCTCTCTCTTCTTATAAGGACACTAGACCTTATAAGCACATTAGTGCCCCACACTTATGACCTTGTTCAACCTTAGTTACCTGTTTAAAGGCTCTATTTCCAGATCTAGTTACACTGGGTGTTAGGGTGTCAACATATGAATTTTGGAGAGACACAGTTCAGTCTGTAACACCCCATATATCTTTCAGACTTTGACATTTAATTCTCTGTGGCCTTACTTCTGGGAACCACACTCATTTCTCAATCCTGGTTTAGTTACTGACCTCCTTTTATGTAATTTTCCCCATTCCCCTGCACTACCATCATATCTCAGCACAGAATCATTGCAGATCTCTCAGCTCTGTCTTGGTTATCAACCCACAGGGTCAATTTCTGACTATGGATTCTTGCAGGAGTTTACTCTAGCCACCCCCCACCCCCCACCCAAGCCCAGCACATCTATGGACTTAGTCAAACCCTCTATTAGGTCTTAAGCAGAGGCTTGACTCACAGAAGTAATTAATAAGTACAAGTTGCAAATATGCATAATATTTTGCTAAGTATGTGGCGAATGTGATTACCTGCCATTTGTCTCATTATAACTTTAAAAGCAAAAAAATAAAAATAAAAGGAGGAAGATTGGTTAGGGCTAGGTGAATTTTGTATGTCAGGCTAAGCAGTTTGACTTTTTTTCATTAGGTAAGAGGGACCTCTGGGAGGTTAGAAAGAGTAGGAAGGAAATAACATAAAATACATCTATCAGGATAGATTATGCTACAATAACAAAGAGCCCCGAACGATCAGGGGCTTACAGCAAAGGTTTGTTTTTCATTCATGCTCCATGTTTATTGTAGCCTACTGCAATTCTGCTCTACCTTATCTTCACTCCAGGATCCAGGCTGACAAACACGTTCCCTTGGCAGAAGAAAAAGAAATACGGCAAACTATGCTCAGTTCTTAAAGCTTCTGCCTGGATGTGATACACATCACTTCTGCCCACATTTCATTGACCACAGCAGGTCATGTGGCCACAACTAAGTTCGACAGCGGGGGGCAGTATAGTCCTCCTATAGAGAAAAGAAACCATAGGCAAGAGAACCAGAAAATAGATTTTAATTGGAAGGGAAGGATAGGACAGACTGTGGGGGAAAAAAAAGTATTAGGAAAAAGGAAGAGAAGAAAATAAAAGGGGCAGAAGCAAAGTTAAAAAAATGTGGAGAATAAAAAAAAATAAGGGCAAAAGAGAGAAGAAGTAGGGTAAAAATAAGAGGTAGTTTCCTAGGACTGTCATAACAAATTACCACAGACTGGGTGGCTTAAAACAACAGAACTTTATTTTCTCAACGTTCTGGAGGACGAAAGTCTGAAATCAAGGTGTAAGTAGGCACAAGTTACCAAGGAAGGCAAAGATCCTCTCTTGCCTCTTTGTAGCTTCTGGTGGCTCCCAGAATTTCTTGGCATTCCTTGCTTTGCAGCAGCATCATATGAAACCCTGCATCCATCTTCACGTGGCCTTCTTCCCCTGTGTGCCTCCTCTGAATCTCTGTGTCCTCTCCTCTTCTTGTAAGGACACCAGTTATTGAATTTAGGGTCTGCCTAAGCCAGTATGATCCCACCTTAACCTGGTTATATCTGCAAAGACTCTATTTTCAAACAAGGCACATTCACGGGTACCAGGGATTGAGACTTGAACGTATCTCTTGAGGGGACACAATTCAACTCACTACAGTCTACTGTCCACCTCCCTTGCCCCAGATTCATGATTCTCCCACATGCAAAATACATTCGCTTCGTCCTAACATTCTTAATCCATTTCAAATGTCTTAACCCGTTCCAGCATCAACTCGAAGTCCCAAATCTCCTCTGTCATCAACTCAGAAAGTTCCAAATCTTGTCCTCTAAATAATCTAAATCAGGCACAGGTGAGACTCTAGGTATGCTCGATCCTGGGGCAAACGTCCTGTCCATCTGTGAACCTATGAAACTAAAAAGCAAGTTACCTACTTCCAAAATACAATGGAAGGACAGGCATAGGATAGACACTTCCATTCTGAAAGGGAGAAAATGGAGGGAATAAAGGGGTCACTTGTTCTAAGCAAGTTCAAAACTCACCAGGGTAAGTTCTATAATGTTTCAAGTCATGAGAATAATCCTCTGTGGTGTAGTACTCTTCCTTCTGGCCGACAGAGGTTCGACCCTTTGGGTCTGTGGAAGTCCCACCAGCCTTTGGAGCTGTATTACTTCGGTAGGGCTACCATAAAATACCACGGATTGGGTGGCTTAAGCACAGGAATCAATTTTCTCACAGTTCTGGAGGCTGAAGGTCTGAAATCAAGGTGTTTGCAGAGTTGGTTTCTTCTGAGGTCTCTCTCCTTGGCTTGCAGACGACTGTCTTCTCCATTTGTCTTCACAGGATCTCCCCTCTGTGTGTGTTTGTGTCCTAATCTCTTCTTAAAAAGACAGCAGTCATATTGGGTTAGGGCCCATCCATATGACCTTATTTTACCTTAATTACTTTAAAGGCCCTGTCTCCAAATACAGTCACATTCTGAGATACTAGGGGTTAGGACTTTAACATGTGAATAACATGTGAATTTTGGGGGGGACACAATTCACCTCATAATGGGAGTCCTGTTTCCTTTTCCTTCAAGGATAACACCTGTTTATAACCATGTAGAATTTTGGAAGTCTAACAGCCTTCCTTCCATTCTGTCTCTCTCTCTCTCTTTCAGCCCAGGGTGGAAGTATTTCTGCTTCAATAACATTCTCAAAAATTTTGTTGGTCTCCTGTGAAATCTGTGGGGGTTCATGCCATCAGACAAGAGGGTCCTCCACAGAGCTTTCCTGGATAAATTCATCTTGATTCCTGGCTTCTACTGAGAAAGTTGATTGGATCCATAGATCACATTCACATGCCTAATCTCTGTAGCAAAAGGTTGCCTAGCTGTAGGCATGCTTGATCTTCTTTCCAGAGAATGCTTTGTGGTCTTTTGCTATCTGGAGGCTATGTTCAAAATCAAGTCCTGGTCCTTTTTGGCTTGATAGTTTCTTCCTCCATTTATAGCTTTCCTCTCACATTTTACTATAAGCAGCAAGGGGAAACCAGGTGTACTGTCCATACTTTGGAGATTTCCTTAGCTCAATATCTAAGCTCATCACTTACAAGCTCTCCTTTCCAACCCAACAGCAGAAGAGAATTCAGCCAAGTTCCTGCCCCTTTAACCAAGGGCTGTTCTTTTCCCCTGGTCTCCAGTATCATGTTCATTTCCTCCTGAGACCTGACCAGAATCACCTTTAACATTTATATTTCTACCAACATTTTGTTCATGATAATACATGTATTCTCTAAGATGATAGATTTCTCTATAGTTCTCCTTACTTCTTTCTAAGCCCTGACCAGAATCTCCCTTAATGTCCATATTTCTACCAACAATCTCTTCAAGGCAATCTAGACTTTTTTCTTTTTTTGGCCGCACAGCTTGCAGGATCCTAGTTCCCCGACCAGAGATCGAACCCATCCCCCCCCTTAGTGGAAGCACCAAGTCTTAACCACCAGACTGCCAGGGAAGTCCCTAGACTTTTTCTATTATGTGCCTCAAAATTCTTCCAAGCACTGCTCAACATCCAACTCCAAAGCCACATCCACATTTTTAGGAATTTGGTATAGAATTTGGTATAGTTTTGGTCTCAGAACCAAAACTTCTATTAGTTTCCAACAGTTGCCATAACAAATTACCAAAAATTGGGTGGCTTAAAAAAACCAGGAATTTATTTTCTTAAAGTTCTGGAGGCTAAACGTCTGAAATCAGCAGGCACAGGCTCTTTAAGGAGGCTTTAGGGAAAAATTCTTCCTTACCTCTTCCTAGCTTCTGGTGGCCTCCAACCATCTTTGGCATTCCTTGGTTTGTAGCTGTACCGTTCCAATCTCTACCTCTATCTTCACATGGCTTTCTTCCCCTGTGTGTCTCCTCTGAGTCTCTGTGTGTTTTATTTTCTTACAAGGACACCAGTCACTGGATCTAAGGCCCATCCTAATCCAGTATGACATCATCTTAACTTAATTACATCTGCGAAGACCTTATTTCCAAATAAGGTCTCATTCACAGCTGTCAGGGGCTGAGGCTTGAATATATCTTTTTGAGGGACACAATTCAACCCACTACAAGGTGGATTGCAGATTTGACTCTCAACTTCTGGTTGACCAAAGGAATGAGGAAAAGATGATTACTGGTATAATTCAAAATGTAAAAAATTTCATAAAAAACATATAAGACACTTCGTAGAGCAGCAAATGGTACCCTTATAGCCTTCTTGCAATGTCACATTTCTTTTGGCTTAAGATGTTCTTATAACATCTTAAGGTGAATAGGTAGTGGGAAAATGTTAAAGTCCAGTTAAGTAAGAGAAATTCTGTGAGACAGGAACAAACAATCTGTGATAGTTTGGCTTTTATTCTTCAGTTTTGATGGTGGCAAAGCTCCAAAACAATGTAATTCCTATTTGCAATTAAATTCTGACGTCTATTCTGTGAGTTCAGCTGGCACCCAGTTTTACTCACAACTGAATACATTTGGGTATGTCTGAAGGATGAGTGGGATGAGTCCTCTAGGAAGAGCTAAGGACTTCTTGGGAAAGACTCATTCTAAGGGGACAGAAAGCCAGGCAGATAAGATGAGCTGCCAAAGATATATAGCAAGTGGAGTGGCGGAATCGTTGATTTCCCTTAGATTTGACCCTAAGCCAGTCCTCAATGGACTCAAGAGTACTCTGAAAAGAGGGAGACACAAGGCTTAAAGGGAACAAGCTATTGAATCAAATCTCTTGAAAAACCAGGGCATAAGCAGCCCTGCTTTCATACCCATGTGACTCAGTGTAATGCAAGGCGTAGCAGGCTTTGGTGTATGGATGACTGCAGAGCACACAGAGGTACTTTGGCATCTCAGGGTCCTCAGCCACAGGCAACAGTGCACAGTTTAGACCCTGGGGGTGATGGCAATAGTGATGTTGACCAGCAGTGACAGTGTTTGGCAGAGGCAGAGTGCCTGGTGAGGTTGGTGGCATTAGCCAGTAATAGTGGTGCCCAGTAGAGGTAGTAGTGTCTGGCAAACAAAGTGGAACTCAACAGGAGGGCACAGTGGTTGGTGAGAGGTAGTCCAATCGTGGACCTCAGAGCAGGACTGACCTCATGTAGCTTCCGAAGCAGTGGATAACTCCAGAGGAGCCATGGCAAGAGATTACAAAATTGGAGATGTGATCATTGAAAATCTAGGAACACATGAGAAGTCTTTGAGGATGTCAGGAAAATAATGATTGAGTATAACTTTGAGGTGGAGGGCTGAGTTTAAAGAGTAAAGTTGAAAGTGAAAGAAGTAAAGCTACGGTGGCCTGAGGAAGGAAACAGGAGCATTTAATACATAATTTTTTGTTCTGTAATTGCTTAAGGTTATTCTCAGCTTAAAATCTACAGCTGTTTTTAATGCAGCCTAGTTCACGATGATATTTTTGTACCTGTGTGTGAGCAGATTTTCATTTAGTAGTTAAGCATCTGTCTCCTTTTTCTGTGTTCCTGAAGTCCTTCATCACAATAGAAAGAAATTTTTTCTCTTATTTTTTGTCCTCTGAGAAGCTTTAATCACCACTGAAAGATTCCAAAAGAACCTAGTCTGATGGTATTTGACTCTGAACATGGATTATTAAATCCATTACTAAGATGCAAGTCACATGTCTGAGTCCCAGTCCAAAAAGTTCCCTGTAGATACATATAGCCAATGATTTGATTCAGAATTGGTAAATTCTAAATTTAAGGACATCAGGAGTTGAAATTCAATGCCTACCATTTTCTTCAACCTTCAATCTTTTGTGCCCATCTTCCTATCAGATGCCAGATTATCAAAGGACATCAGAAAGCCCTGATAGGATATTGCTAATCACTGATATGATTGAATATTACCAGAAACAAATTCTACTACCTCTCAATATGATTTACACCAATCAAGCCCTCAGTGAAGGGAGTACATATTCAAAATCCTTCTTCTCCCTGGATGAAGTATAGTAGAGAATTGATGAATCTGACAGACCTGAGTTCAAGTCCCAGCTCTGATGCTTCCTAGCTGAATGACCTTGAGCAAGTTGCTTAACCTCTCTGTGTCTTCAAGTCCTCTTCTGTCAAATGAGTTTGCTAATAATACCTCATTGGGTAATTCTGAGGAAGAGATGATGTTTGCATAATGCTTTGTCCAATGCAAACATCATCGCTTCCTCAATTTATAATAATAATAAAGATCATGGTGATGGTGAAGGCCACCCATAAGGAAGCTGGATGTTGCTGGATAGTGTCATGGAGCCTTCTGTAATAGAAATTAGAACGCCTCCTCTTTTCACACAAACTGCTAGTAAACCCTGTGAGGCAGACGTTCAGGCAGAGGGATGAAACACATCCTTTTAGTTAAGCTCTGCAAACACAGCAGCTGCTCGCATCAATCTCTGGAGTCCTATGTCGTCGTTTTTTCTCAGACAGAGCCCTCACTTAGTTTGGGGGAATCCGGGTTGGCTGTGCAGATAACATATGGCAATGTGAGCTATGTAGCTGCTGTCATTCTGACCTCACCTTGGGATATGCACACAGCCCAATCTATCAAATTGCTCAGTGTTTGGATCTCGTCCAGTGCATATTTCTGTGCATTTGACTTGCAGGATGTCTCTTGTTGACCAAGAAGTTTATACTGGGGCCTTCTCACGGGTGAGATCATTTCGTTGTTATTAGCCAAAAGCCAGCCTCCTCTAAATCTGTCTGATGTTTTCTTGGCCGTAGTGTTAAGTTCCCAGAGCAAGATGCTTTAGACTAAGAAGAACTGTTTGTGTAATGATGCAATCCTGTTCTGGAAATGTGTTCCAGTGGTTGTTTTCTTCTTGGTTTTGAGCAAGGGCATTTGTATTTTTGTCAATATTTCAGTTGTGAAAGAGCATTGGGTTTGCTATAGAGGTTTCACATGGGCTGGTTGTACACATGAGTGCTGGCAGCCCTACAACTGAGGCTCCATCTCTAGCAAGTGGTAAGAGAGCCTGATGAGGACTGATTGGAGTCTCACTGCCATTAACTGGCTGGCAACTCAAATGGAGACACAAAGGATAATTTGAACAATGCCTGTTCTCTCTAATCTAGTATTTCTCAAATTTTTCTTTTCATTATCACTCTCCTAAGGGCCCTTTGAACAATTTTTTTTCCTGAGCGCTCCCTGCTCCCAACTCATGAAATTGTGACAATGGATATACTGTATATTCATTTATGTACTATATCTATAGCTGTGTTTTTTTTTTAACATCTTTATTGGGGTATAATTGCTTTACAATGGTGTGTTAGTTTCTGCTTTATAACAAAGTGAATCAGTTATACATATACATATGTTCCCATGTATAGCTGTGTTTTATATATAAAAATATTAGGATTTTTTGCCTCTCCCAAGAATTAGTTTTGCCCCCTTGACTAAAGAGCCTCACCAATTGACTTCAGCATACCTCATGCTTAAAACGATACAATTTACTGTGGTGTAATCAATTGACTATTATAATTCATGGTTGGAGAAACTGAGTCATTTATGTTTTCCTGTTGGACAGCATTCATTACTCTAAAAACTCTTGTAAAGGAACAAGGCAGAAACACTTTCTGAAAATATTATAGTTATTTTCTGAGAAAATGTAGTTAAATTTTTTATAATTATAAATTTTTTCCATTTTGTTAGCTGTTCTCAGGTTGTATGTTAATAGTTAGTTGAGATTCAGCAAAAACAGCAGGACAAGTATCTCTAGCACATATTCTCTGCTTCATTCCTATGATCACATTCCTGATGGAATGTCCTGGTCACCTCACAGCTGACTCTCTTCTCCCTCTGGACTCACATTCGCAAATGTGATTGCCCCAAGGGCCAGGGAGGTCACATGAATTAACAATGACTGGCAGCTGACATGGCCTTGTGTCAGGAAGATAAGAGGGAGAACTTGGGACTTGGGAACTGGAAAGTATGGTCCATCTAAAGGGGGCAGCTGCTGCTGCACTCTTGCATCCTTATTGCCATGGGGAAATGACCGTCCCGTGTTGTTCTTTTAAAGAGAAGCCAGAAATCTGAAACTTTATTTGATCTTTAAATGTTGACCAACACTCCTTAGGCCAGATAAAACAGGTCTATGAGCTGGACTGAGCCACTAAACAGTAATTTTTGACCTTGGTTCCAGGTATTCAATACTTCTTCCCTCCCCAATTCAATCCACTTTGAACCATATTAAAAGGAAAATTCATCCTTTCAAAGTGTAACTCACATCATGTCACTGTCCCGCTTAGAAGCTTTCAATAGCCTCTCACTGCCATCCAAGTCTCTTCTAAACACATGAGCCAGGCATGGAAAGCCGTCTGCCACAGTATGTACTATCTTCCATTCACTTCACTGAATGTCATCTCTGTTCCTTGCTCTGTAATTTTCTGCCTCTATCCTTTTGCGTAGGTGGCTTCCTCTACCTGAAACCTTCATGCTTAAATCCTACCAATCTTTCAAGGCCCAAATAGGTTCTTCCTTTCCAAGAAGCCTTCTCTGCTACCTCTGATAAGAAGTTATTCTTTCTCTGAACTTCAATAGCATATTTTTAAAATATATTTATGTATTTAATTTATTTATTTTCCTTATTATTATTTTTTTGGCTGCATTGGGTCTTAGTTGCGGCACACGGGATCTTTGTTGAGGCACGCGGGATCTTTTTGTTACGGCGCACTGTCTGCTCGGGTTTTTCTCTAGTTGCGGTGCGCTGGCTTCTCTCTAGTTGTGGTGTGCGGGCTCCAGAGCGTGCGGGCTCCGTAGTTTGTGGCATGCAGGCTCTCTCGTTGAGGTGCAAGAGCTCAGTAGTTGTGGCGCGTGGGTTTAGTTGCCCCGCAACATGCAGGATCTTATTTCCCCGACCAGGGATTGAACCCGTGTCCCCTGCATTGAAAGGCAGATTCTTTACCCATGGACCACCAGGGAAGTCCCAATAGCATATTTTTTAAAAGAATTTTTAATTGTGGTAAAATACACATAAGGTAAAATTTACCATCTTAACCATGTTCAAGTGTCCAGTGATATTAAATACATTCATCATGTTGTGCAACTATTGCCACCATCCATCTCTATCACTCTTCACCATGTAAAATTAAAATCTATACCCATTCAACAATAACCCCCATTCCCTCTCATCCCTCAGAGTCCTGGAACTACCATTCTGCTTCTGTCTGTACAATTTTGACTACTCTAAGTACCTCATATGAGTGGAAATGCACAGTGTTTGTGTTCTTTTTGTGACTGTCTTATTTCACTTAGCATAAAGCCCTCAAGGTTCATCCGTGTCACAGCATATGTCAGAATTTCCTTCCTTTTTAATGCTGGATAATATTCTGTTGTATGTATATTCCACATTTTGCTTATCTATGCATCTGTCAGTGGACACTTGTGTTGTTTCTATTCAATACACTTTTGTTATTGCTTATTTTTGCTGCTATGAACACGGGTATACAACTCTCTCTTGAGTCCCTGCTTTCAATTATTTTGGTAATATACTCGGAAGGGGAATTGCTGGATGATATGGTAATTCTGTTTTAATTTTTTGGACAAATGCAATGGTCATACTGTTTTCCACAGTTGCTCTACCACTTTACATTCTCAACAATAGGACGCAAGGATTCCAGTTTCCCCACATCATTGCAAACACTTGTTGTTTTCTTTTTGCCATCAGCCGTCCTAATGGGTGTGAAATGAATAGCATACTTTTTTTTTTTTTTTTTCCTCTACGCAGGCCTCTCACTGTTATGGCCTCTCCCGTTGCGGAGCACAGGCTCCGGACGCGCAGGCCCAGCGGCCATGGCTCATGGGCCCAGCCGCTCTGCGGCACGTGGGATCTTCCCGGACCAGGGCACGAACCCGTGTCCCCTGCATCGGCGGGCGGACTCTCAACCACTGTGCCACCAGGGAAGCCCCTATTTTTGATAAAGTGCTTAGAACACCTGATGCAGAGTAAGCGCTCTGTCCATATTTGTCCTGCGCTAGAATGTGTTGGTTCAGAAGAAGCAGCACATTACTGTCCCCTACACTTCCCATCTCTGGCTTTGCCTTGTGTCAGAGGGGAATAGCATATTAATTTAAATTTTCACTTGGAATTTATTGCTTTTTTATCATGTAATATAGTTATATGTATACAGGTCCCCTTCTCCCTTACCTGGTAGTATTTTAAGGCAGGGATTATTTTTTATATAACCTTGATTCCCTATGAGGCAAGTACTCAATAAACATCTGTAGTATGAGCATTTGTAACTCTATTGATTGCTTCATCCACAAGATCATTCCTTCCCACACTCCTCCCAAATTCCACATCTACTGATGTGCTACTTGAGGGGGACTAAATTGAGGTAAGGCAAATATAATTAAGGAAGGGTAATGTGTAAGGAATGACCAGACCTCTAATGTATTTGCAGCAAACTCTCCACCAGCTTTAGCTCAAATGTTGAGCTTTTTTTTTTTTTTTTTTAATATTTTGTTTACTTTTGGCTACTTTGGGTCTTTGTTGCTGTGTGCGAGCTTTCTCTAGTTGTGGCAAGCAGGGGCTATTCTTCATTGCGATGCGTGGGCTTCTCACTGCGGTGGCTTCTCTTGTTGCGGAACAGAGGCTCTAGGCAAGGAGGCTCAGTCGTTGTGGCTCACGGGCTGTAGAGCGCAGGCTCAGTAGTTGTGGTGCACGGGCTTAGTTGCTCCGCGGCATGTGGGATCTTCCTGGACCAGGGATTGAACCCGTGTCCCCTGTATTGGCAGGCGGATCCACTGCGCCACTAGGGAAACCCCAAATGTTGAGCTTTTAAAACATTTTAAAACACTGATTACTAAAAAGTTAATACAAAGTCTATTGACCATTGTTTTAAGATGCTGTTAAACATCCTGCCAATTAAAAAAAAATTGGTCTGATGTTCTAGAATGACTGAAGAAGCAGTGATTCCAAGGTTACCTAAAGGAATTTGATTTCTCACTTGCCTTACTGAGCTCCTGTAGTATACTTGAAAGCCAGTAAACTGGAAAGTGGCCACAAGAGGGGAGTATGAACCATGGTCATCTTTCACAAATGAATGGAACTGATGAATCATTCTCCGGCTGAACTCATGCTCCATTCTGAACAACAATCAACTGAATAATCATACTCCTTCCAGATGATTGCCAAAGAATGAGTGTGGGTTTGCCCTCCATATGTTCACATAGAATATAACCTTGAACTCTCAGCTGTCCGATCATACCTTAATCCTAATTGGAAGAAATATTTAAGGGAGGAGGGCCTGAAGGACAGGCCATCCCTCTCCCTCAATGTCACTAACGTGATTTTTTTTTTTTTTTTCTGTACGCGGGCCTCTCACTGCTGTGGCCTCTCCCATTGCGGAGCACAGGCTCCGGACGCGCAGGCTCAGCGGCCATGGCTCACGGGCCCAGCCGCTCCGCGGCATGTGGGATCTTCCCGGACCGGGGCACGAACCTGTGTCGCCTGCATCGGCAGGCAGACTCTCAACCACTGCGCCACCAGGGAAGCCCCTACTAACGTGATTTTACCTTTGCATTAAACCAGAACCCTGAGGAAACTGTACTCATGGGTCACCTTGTTCTTCCCCTTTAAGAATTATTTACATTAAATTGGGATTTGGCATGTTGTCACAGGCCTGTACCGAGGGATGCTTTAAGAGACAGCTCTTTAAAATGAATTATTATATCAACATAAAGATATTATCTACACATTCACACAATGTTCTGTTTACGAGAACCTACGGGAGAAAATGTGCTCAAAACTCAGAACACTGGAAAAGCTGTGCTTTGCTTGGGAAACCTGTTTGCTCTTCCTCATTAACTTTGTAAATGTTTTAAAGCAGCACGCTTCTCTCTTTCCTTTGACAGCTGGGAGGCTTCTTTTATTCAACAAATATTTATGAAGTGCCCATTCTAGGCCAGGCACTGCTGGCTGCGTTGGGGAGCACGAGTAGAGGATTTCTGTCCTCATGAAGCCTCCAGTTTAGTGGACGATACAGATATTCATTAATTACTCAGGTGAATGTGTAAACTGCAAACTGAAAAGTGCTATGAAGGAAAGGAAGCTTCATAGCAGGAGACACATAAGAGGGGGACTGGACTTAATTTGAAAAAGTGCCCTTTGGACCCAAGGGTAAGAGTGACCTGAGTAGCAGGGATGGGGCACTGGCATTCCTGACCAGAAGGGGGCAGCACCGTACATTCTGGCAACTGGAAGAGGAATTCCAGGAGAGCTGAAGCATAGGTACAGGTGGGGAAGGGATGGGACAAGTCTTGAGAGGACACTGAGGTTTGGGCAGCCTTACCCAGGCTTTTGTTTCACCCTCTATCTCTTGTCTACGTTATTCTTTCAAAGTAGACATGTTTGTGTGGAACAAGATGGGGAATAGATTAAAAGTTATTATTCCAATACTTGCACTGCATTACAATCTGCCTCCATCAGACATTACGTGAAAAATGATTTCACACGTGTATCACCTCCACCAAGCCTTGCTCATGCACGTGGGGTCTCACTCACAGACACAGGTGCGCAGGTCCACTCTGGGTGAGCCCGTGGACTTGAGAACACAGACTGGCTTTGCTCTGATGGCATTTGGAGGCTCACGTGATTCCTCCTTTGCAGCACATCAGGATCAAGAATTAGAGAGTTCTTCCTAGAAGACAGGTTTACATGCAATTTAGAAATAATAGCCCTGTCTTCTGGTTCTGTAAATTATTACCATCAGTGGCCTGTTACAGACACACAGGAATAAACAGGCCAAGTGAATAAGAAGGCAGTATTTTATAATTCCTTTTTGATGATAATCCTTCATTATGACAGCCGTGCTGAGGATTAGAATGCATTGGTAAAACATTCCTAGAGGAAACCTCTGTGGTTTGGTGTTCTTGTCTTCTTCTCTCGCCCCTGTTCTCAGGATTGAGTTGAAATAAGGCCTTAATGGGAAGAAAACAAAGCATGTATAAAAGCCACTTACCTTTCCTAGGTCAGGAAAGACCTGTTCCTGAGCCCTTACTTATTGTAGTAAAACACGTTTCATTTAACAGAGGGGGGAACCAGGGAAGAAAGAGGAAAAAAGAATTGGAGATACAAGCTGAGAGTAACTCACTCATTCTGTCTTAACCGGACTGAGCTCCTTCCCAAGCTTCTAAACACACCAGACACATTGCTGCCACAGGACTTTGGCACTGACTGCTCCCTCTGCCTGGAATGCCCTTCCTCTATATGATCAGATGTCTGACTCTTTTACCTCCTTCTAGTTTTTCATTGAATGTTACCTTCTCAGTGAGGCTCACCTTGATCATCCTGTTTAAAATTGATGGCTCCCTTGAACTCCGATTCCTTTTACCCTATTTCAGGGGTCGACAAACTATGACCCCCTGTTTTTGTCCATAAAGTTTTATTGGAACACACCAGATTCGTCTTTTAATGTCTTGACTATGCTTGATTTTACCCTACAATGGCAGAGTGAGAAACAGTGTGGCCTGAAATGTGCATGGCAAGTCTTCAATAACTGTTTGTTGAATGAATGAATGAATGAATATAAAGTGTTCCACAAAGATTAGACAGTTAGTTATGATCATGATTATTATTTTAATACATCTACAACTTTTTGAAAGGGGAGGATATCCATTATACCAGCATATATTCTGAACCTAGCATGTAGAAAATTGTGACCAAACTTTCTCACCTGCTGCAGGAAGCATGCGCCTGTAGGTTTGTCTCTGAGCCTTATATACCTGCTTACCTCTGCTAGAACACCTACACTATCCCAAGATAAACACCAGAGGAAAAGGCTTTTATATAAAAGTAAACATCTTCTGCAGCTCTAAGATGTTGGCTTTTGTCAGGGAAGTACTATTTTCATGTTCAGACAGAGGAATGTCTATTTTTACACTACAGCCAGACAAGACTTAACCATTGAGCCAAATGGGTAGGTGCATTTTCAAATTATGTCTTTATTTCACTAAAAGGAAGAGGGGAAGGGATAAGCTCACCTTTTGACCAAGGGAATAAAAGATTCAGACTTTCAGTTCCTTCAGCAATTGATACACTTTTTCCAAATGGGTTTACATTTCTTCATCACATCAACAAACACCAATTTATATAAAATAGTCTCTTTCCTATGCAAAATCTCTACATAGTCACTGCAAAGGCGTTAGGATCCCATCTAATCAGAAGTTTGAAATTTAGTTTTTATTTCTGCTTTTTTTTTTTTTTTTTTGCGGTATGTGGGCCTCTCACTGTTGCGGCCTCTCCCGTTGCAGAGCACAGGCTCTGGACGCGCAGGCTCAGCGGCCATGGCTCACGGGCCCAGCCGCTCTGCGGCATGTGGGATCTTCCCGGACCGGGGCATGAAGCCATGTCCCCTGCATCAGCAGGCGGACTCTCAACCACTGCGCCACCCGGGAAGCCCCTGGAGACATTTTTGATTGTCATGACTAGGAAGGCGCTACTGGCATCTTAGTGCTACTTAGCAACAGCCAGGGATGCTGCTAAGCTTCTATAATGCCCAGGATGGGATCCCCTACCCCTCAGCATCCCAACAAAGAATTTTCCTGTCCAAAATGCTAGTAGTACTGAGGTCGAGAAACCCTTACCGATAATATAGTTAGCAATTTCCTCTTTCTCTTCCAAGGCACTTGCTTTCTTGTTGCCTTGGTGATGACATCATATGCAACCTAGGGTTAATAACAGGTACCCATTTCCTCCTTCACTGGGAGGACATAATGACCATAAAGCACCGTAAACCATTCAAGCACTAAAAATCCCTAAGTGCGAGAATTATTAGTATTTATTAAGAGAGAATTATGGCTCCAGATTTTGTGGCTGTATTGCTTCAGGCCTGCTTTTTTAAAGTTTAAATAATTTAAGGGGGCTTAAAACCTCTATGTCAGCTGTCCCTCTGTGGGGTCACAGAGAGAAGGTCACAAGACACACAGTGCAGAAATCCATGTGAAAAATCCACAGCTGTCTTGTTCGCTCTTCTCAGTTTCTCCGTGGCTGTCCTGTTCCACAGCGTCTCCCCCTTCTCTGTCCTTTTCCCTGGCTTCCCTGGCTCCTTTCTCTTCCTGAAGGATAGCTTTGCTCCAACCTCTCATCCCTTCTCCCTTAATTCTCTGCTTATTTCATCAACTATCTTTTGTTACTCAAGCATTCCCTTGGGGTCTCACCCTTCACCCAAGAAGCTTCTTGGCACTTTTTCCTGAACAAATATAGTGTCCTTATAAGACAAATTTAGATGAATAAACTGTTCTTCATCTTAACATGAATATTTCCCCTTGGATGTTTATTAATTTTACTCCATCTCGTCCTTCTTATTTAAGTAACGGATAAACAGCAATCAGCTTAAAAAATGAAACCCAAAGAAAAGAATCACTTCACCTAAATATTAACCTGGGGCTGAAAAGAGAACTTTGTGGCTTTAAACTAGGCTCCTAATGTCTAAGACACCGAAATCGTCAAATTGCTGTTTGAAGAAACTATGTTTGCTTGTTTTTTAATTTTATAGAGGTCTTGGATTCACGGGGACATAGGGCAGGCATGGTAATAGTGACTGCTACCCCAATGTAGAACCCAGTTGGTAAGCTTGAAGGGTTGGAACCTTCCAGCTTCAACATACAGAACATCTTCTCACAGAGTTATGCAAACTAAAATAATATATTTTAAGGTGAGCTTATATGCATTTCTACTTAAGTTGTCACAGATTTTTAAGGGGAGTTTAGTGATTAGGATCTAACACAAGGCTCTTCCACTCAGCAAGCTGGAAACACTTGAGATGTAGAAGACTGAGCTGGGGAGGTCGTTGGTCCTCCCACTATGTCATTTCTTAGGTTTTTACATGTTTTCTTGAAAAAGGAGAAATATTCTATCTAGATCAATTAAATTCAAGAGAAAATGTAATTTACTTCCCATTTCACATCTAAAGTCCTGACATTGGTCTGCAAAGTCCAGAGGCTACGATGAGCCTGGTCTCGCTGACCTCACGCCCCACTGCTCTCCCCTCACCCACTCACCCTGCTCTGGAACACTGGCCTCCTTGCTGCACCTCAAACCCTTCAGATCACTCTGGCCCGGGGCCTTTGAACTTGTTCTTTCTTATGTTCTTTTCTACTTTATCCACCTGGCTCATTCTCTCACAACCTCCAATCCTTGCTGCAACTTCTCTTCCATGAGACCTCTTCTGACTGCTCTGTTTAATATTGCAAACCACACCTCTGCTTTCACCCCGCAGCTCTCTTGATCCTTTTCTCCTTCTCCCCTGCTCAACTTCTGTCCACTTTTACACAATAGTAATGATCTTCTAACAAACTAAGTAATTTACTCATTTATGATGCAACGTGTTTATATTCTGTCCGCCTCTGCTGGAATGTAAACTTCTCAAGGGCAGAGATTTTTGTCTGTTTTGCTCAGTAATGTATCTCAAGAGCCAAGAACAGTCCCCAGCTCACAGTAGCCACTCCTTATATATTTGACTAATAAAAGAATGAATTGGTTAAACACAGCAGGGACAGTTGTAGTTAGGACAGGAGCCCTCATGAGGGATTTGTGATTGTCAAGAGAGCAGCTTGAAGACACCACAAAACAAGTACAGAAGGAAAACAGAGATGGGGGGAAGCAGTGATATGTATTGCACTTCATAAATGTTCCTAGGGTTGACCTTGCTGATGGGCATCTGAGGTGCAGGAAAATGCTTGGTTATAGACGCTGATAGGCAACTGTTTCCAGTGGATTTTAGGAATGTGTGTGTGACAGGGAGAGGAGAGAAAAGGGAAAACATTGCAATGGTGTGGCTGAGACACTACGCGCCACACACTTGATCTCTCGTATCTTCCACCTCTCTGCACTCAACCCTCCTATTCATACATGCAGCATGCCATCTGGTTCTATTTTTATCATCAGACAAATATGACAAACTCAAGATATCTCTGGATATAACCTTAAATACCTCTCAGGGCCACAGTGAGACAAAACAACTTCATCTTTACCAGACACAAGACAAAGATGACTCATCAGACAAAACAAATCTAGTGTTACAAATCCACCTGTTCACCCTTGGGAAGCTGTTTGCACTTGACATCCCAGTTTGTTCTGACTGAATTAGAAAGCAGAACGGAAATGTTATTAGAAGATGATAAGGTCATAGTTTGTGCATTCTTCTCCAGGATGGGGGTGTTGATAGGGAGACAGCTCTGAGCCTGAGCTCTGGATTAACTTGGAGGATAGGAATCAGACTGCCTGGGTTTAAACCTTTGCTTCATTATTTAAGAGCCGTATGACTTAAGGAAAGTTATTCATCTTTTTCATCTTCAGTTTTCCCATCTGTGGATAGTACCAAGAGATTATATGAGGATAAAATGAGCTAATAAACACGTCAAGTATCTAGCATGGTGCCTTAATAAAGGGTATCTCTTAGGGACCTATAATATAGGCGACCAGGCTTCCTATATTAAAATTCTGGCTTTATGACTTACTTGCTGTGCAACTTGGGACAAGATGCTTCACCTTATTTTGTTTCAGCTTCATTTTCAAGAGGCAAATTACTTACTGCAAAGGACTCTTATGAGGATCCAACAAAATGGTATAAGCAAGTAACTTAGGGAAGACCTGACATATAACAAGCGTGCAATAAAGCCATCGTCTATTACTCTCATTTAACACTACAATTACTACTACTACTACTACTGCCACCATTGCTTCTGCTGCTACTACTATATTACTAGACAATGTGAGAAGTTTGGGGAAAAAAACCCATAAGCTTTACTCTTAAGCAGACTTCTGTTTACAGTTTTTTTTTTTTTTTTTTCACTCTTGTGGCCTCTCCCGTTGCGGAGCACAGGCTCCGGACGCGCAGGCTCAGCGGCCATGGCTCACGGGCCCAGCCGCTCCGCGGCATGTGGGATCTTCCCAGACCGGGGCACGAACCCGCGTCCCCTGCATCGGCAGGCGGACTCTCAACCACTGCGCCACCAGGGAAGCCCTGTTTACAGTTTTTAAAAGCAATTTCCTTCACCTTCCTATCCATATTCCTTTGCTTATCACTGAAGTGCAATCACTTATCAATAGAAATGAGTGAGTGTTATCAAGATATTAGAGGAAGAGGATGTACTTCAGATTCTTGACTATAGAAGCAGTATTGAAATTCCTTGGGTTGTAATTTGAATAGCATCTTTGAGGGCAAAAGTTCCAGTTTTCCAGTTCATTTCATTTGTACTTGGACTTGGTGACGTACTGAAAATAATGAAAGGGTTGGGGAGCTGGTTATAACTGAGGAATTGCAGAAGAGATCATGAGTTGTCTACCAATATCTATTCTGTCCCTCTTTCTTTAATATTAAAACTCCCGGGTCATAGCTGGGCACTCTGCTTTTCAGCTGGAGACTTTATTTCCCAGATCCACTTGTAGCTAGCTGTGCCCTTATGACTAAATTCTTGACAATAGAATGACAACGGAAGTGATGTGTTCCAGTTCTAGGTCACACCAGTAAAAGAAATGGGTAATGCACACTTCTTTTCCTTTCTTTCTTCTTACTAACTGGGATGTAGTCATGATGGAGGGTTCCGAAGCAGCCACTTTAGACCCAGAGATGGAAGGTTCATAATGAGGATGACGGAGATGCCCTATAAACCTTGGGCCATCTCTGGACTTTTACATGTGAAACAACAATAAACCTCTATCTTGCATTAGCTACTAGACTTTGGGATCTCTTAGCCTATAACAAATACAGCCAAATTAGCTCAATAAAAATGGCACTGTATTCAACCACAATCATAAAGGAAGACAATTTAAATCAGTTTGAATGTAATGAAGACATTTTTAGAAAGGAAATACATCAGGCTTTGCGGTAGATCAATTTAAATTTAAGAGATTACATTATATTTTGTGCTTTAAAACATTTTCCAAGTCTTTTTCTCATACTTTGTGCCATGATGAAGGCCTTGCTCTAGTGATCAGAAGTAACTTGCAGTTATATCTGGAATATTATCAATTACCAGAGCTCTTTGGGGTTTGTGTTTAGATACTATTTTGTATGGTTAGAATTTGAACAAGTACCAATGTGATTATCCACATAACCTATAGTTAGGGTTTTAACATCATCAGTCCATGGATGGAGTGATGTAGACACCAAAGTATAATAGACACTGAAATTTAGGATAAAAGATAACTATATTAACATGCCAACAGAAGGTCAATACAATCACATCAGGAAACGACAAACTCAAGATTTGCATTGAATTACTTACTGTGAGCATGTACTGCTTTTATATATAAAACGGTCTTCAAAAAATTACATGCTAAAGTTGCAATTGATTATTTACAAGTTTAGAATTACCTTACAGCTTAGAGGTATTTACTCCGCCATGAGAGCGAGTCCAAGCATCCTTAGGAAGTCAGCATTTTGAAATATAATAAATGAAAATTAGTCAGTACACTTCAGAATCAGCATGTTAATGGAAATGGAAAGAAACAGGTTCATGTTGCAGTGTTAAATCCAAAAGAAGATAAGTGACCCCGCTGTAGAAAGGGAATGAAAATTGGACCTTTTTCTTTAGATTGTCATGGCCAAAGGGTGATTTCGTCTTATAGACTGGGATTGCGATTCACTAGGGAATATCTAAGGTGAAGGGAGCCTTCTATCAGGCTAGTATAGCTTTATAAAAATGGCTGTAGGAACATCCATGTCCTGTGCTTTCTTTCTTGCTCTGAGTTTTGGGATCTGATGTAGACCCACCATGCCAGAGGAAATGGGCGAAGTTTGCCTGATTTTGTTATTCCTGATATTCTAGCCTGCTGATAAGTCTTTTAGCAGATTATTTGGCATGGCTCAATGCCTATTTAGGTCAATGAAAAATATAAAGTTTCTAAATTTTTAGAGCTGGGACCAGATCATTGATCTCAGTAAAAGCCATCCACTGAGATTCGGTCTGAAATAGCTATCCTTGGTTTCATATCATTACATGTATTTTTATGCTAATTTTATGTTTAGGAAGCACTATTCTTTTTTTTTTCTTAACATTTTTATTGGGGTATAATTGCTTTATAATGGTGTGTTAGATTCTGCTGTATAACAAAGTGAATCAGCTATACATATACATATGTCCCCATACTTCTTCCCTCTTGCATCTCCCCCCCTCCCACCCTCCCTATCCCACCCTTCTAGCTGGTCACAAAGCTCCGAGCTGATCTCCCTGTGCTGCTATGCGACTGGGAAGCACTATTCTTGATTATTTAAACAGTTCTCAATTTTCAATTGGATGTACAAAGAAAGGAAAGGTTATATTGATCTAATAATACATGATTACTACACACCAATTAGCCTGGTGGAAAATACTGATAATATTAAATGCTGACAAGAGTGTAGAGAAACTGGATCTCATATATTGCTGGTGGAAATGCAAAAGGGGGCAATTACTCTGGAAAACAGTTTTGCAGTTTCTTAGAAAATTAAACATAAACTTACCATACAACCTAGCAATTGCAGTCTTGGGCATTTATCCTACAGAAATGAAAACTTATGTTCACACAAAAACCTGTACACAAATTTTTTAGCAACTTTAATTTTAGCAGTCCTAATTGGAAACACCCACATGTCCTTAGAAAGGTAAATGGATAAAGAAACCGACGTAAATCTATCCTGTGGAATACTACTCTGAAATACAAAGGAATGAATTATTGATACACACGTCAACCTGGACAGATCTCAAGGCATTATGCTAAGAGAAAAAAGTCAATCTCAAAAGGTTGCATGCTATATGATTCCATGTATATCACATTCTTGAAACAGCAAAATGATAGCGATCAGGTCAGGAGAGAACAGATCAATGGTTGCTAGGGGTTCAGGAGGGATGGGGATAGAGGGAGGTTGTGACTACAAAGGGGTGTCGCAGGGGAGTTTTGTGGTGATGGAATCTATACATGTGAACAAAATCTATGGAATCATACAAAACAGTGGGTATATGTGAAATCTGTGTAAAGTCTGTAGTCTAGTTAACAGTATTCCTGGTTTTGATAATGCACTATGGTTATATAAGATGCTACTTTTGGGGGAAGCTGGGTGAAGGGTTCACAGGACCTCTCTGTACTATTTTAGCAACTTCTTGTGAGTCTATAATTATTTCAAAATAAAAATTTAAAAAATAAGGATCACATTAACTCATCAACTATGACAATTTATTATTTATTTATTTCTTTATTTTGTGGGGAATAATGCAAGGAGGAGAAAACATGCTTTCATCAGAGCAGTTCTGCTTTTATCTGTTTATCCCTCTGGCAAGATTTCTTATGAAGAGAGAGTTTCTGGGATAAAGTTCAAAAACCACTTTTAAAAGGTTACAGAAATTTCTTGAGACAATAAAAATCAAATCATGTACAATAATTTAGTTTTTAATCAAGAAAAGTAGGTGTGCTTTACTTTTTAAATTTTTTTCTTTTTTGGCTCCCCAACCGGGGATCGAACCTGTGCCCCCTGCAGTAGAAGCAGAGTCCTAACCACTGGACCACCAGGGAATTCCCAGTAGCTGTGCTTTAGAAGGCAGTCTGAATTATTATTTATGGTAATGAAGGGTTACAACTTCCAAGGGAAGTGATCACAGCCTAGTGTTTTAGACATGGTATCAGAATTGGTTTGTTATGAAATTACAGATGCTGATGTTAACCATAGCTAATATACTGCTTGTTGCATTGCAGGGAAATAAAAGTGTTGGTGGATTCTTCCTCGAAGTCATTTAAAACTAGCTGTTAGCTGGTAGAGCAGTGATTTTTCAGTCTGAGAAAGTTATGCAAGACAAGGCAGCTGAAAAACTACTTAGCTTAACCTAACACAGGGTTTGTTGCCAATATAAACTGCATTGCTAAACATTCCAGAAATCTTTGTTCACTTCCATGAAATTTTGCTCCCACTCACATATTCTGGACAGCAGAGCAGTTTGAGGTGGTCATCAGCTGTCTCATGTAGAAATGTTTCTCACAGCATCTGTGGAGGCAACGGTTTCCTGGTAGGACCTGACTAGGTGCGGTTTGGACCTTTCACCCTCCATGCCCAACATATCTACCCAGAGCCCAATACGTCTTTTATTCCGGTGACCGATGCCTGATTACTGCTGTGGTACTTGGGGCCTCTGAGTAATTGTAGAGTTGGCCTGTGGTTGTCTTCCAGGAAATGGCAAGTACCACTTGCCCCAGTGTGTCCTGGCAGAATTCACTTGGGGACAACAGGAAACAATGCCATGTAAGGGCAACCGGCAGCAGCTGCTGCTTTTCTGTGGACAGCCGGAAGGTAGACCAGTGTGTCTCTTACACCATCTCTATGTCCCCTTCCTAAATCGATCGGATGTTTATCAGTGAGAGCTATGTGTGCATATACAGTGATCCTCCAAAGGACCTACATGAACTTTCACGCCAGAATCTGTATGCTTACTTTTGACCTTCTTCTACTTACAGTGACTCTGAGAATGTTTTTGCAGCTAACTTTTTCAGCAATATTGTCTTAGGGTCAAGTGTCACGGAAAGGTTTTCAAAGAGTTTCTCTGTTTTCATCATTTATTTGAAAGAACAGTGGCTTTATTAATTTGTGGCCAAAAAATGGTTTTAAAATATATAACTCGGGGCTTCCCTGGTGGTGCAGTGGTTGAGAGTCCGCCTGCCGATGCAGGGGACACGGGTTCGTGCCCCAGTCCGGGAAGATCCCACATGCCGCGGAGCGGCTGGGCCCGTGAGCCATGGCCGCTGAGCTTGCGCCCCCGGAGCCTGTGCTCCACAACAGGAGAGGCCACAACAGTGGGAGGCCCGCGTACCACAAAAAAAAAAAAAAAAAAAAAACAACCAACCAACCAACAATGTATATATATATATAACTCAATTCCCAGAATTAAATTTATCAGCTGAAGAAATCCAACTCTTCTCTGAGCTGTTAAATTTAGATATATAACGTGAAGTTGGAGCAGAAGAACAGGAAGCGTCTGTTGTTTGATGGGGGAGGCGCTCCTCAGACAGGTTCTTCTCAGGGGTCCTCACCATCTATCGCTCTTGGCTACTTGCCCCACTTTCCTACCACAAGAGGAATTTAATAGGGTGCTGCAATGAGAAGGTAAGCCATAGCAGGAAAAGCCTTGGGATGCCCTAGAGTGTTACGTGGCTATTAAAAGTAATAAATTAGAGCTACTCCAAATGATTTCCAGCAATTTCCACAACTTATTATTGCGTGAGGTAAACGAGGTGGGGTATGGAGCCTCAGTGATGGTCTCTCCTGCGTGCGGGTTGCGCATTTGCCAGGGGCAATAGCTAAGTCACCTTAGTGAATGGGACTATATGCCGGTCGCATGCATCGCCTTCCTCCCTGACACAAAGCTACTTCGCTCGGTTGCCCATTGTGCTGCCCGTGGACGGTGGTGCCGGGGAATGACTGATGTCACAGCTGCCCAGGGACTGGCTCAGTCATTTTGTCTACCTGGCTGTTCAGAGCCCCTTCCTTGTTGGTGCTCTTGGGTGGGTGTTGTGAGTTGTAAAGCTCTTCATAATTCATGGTTGTTCTTGCATGTCCAGTGATATGCCTGCTTCCTGGCCTTCCTTTTTCCTGATCGTCTAGTCTTTCTCCTTTTAGGCCTCGTAGTGGGTTTCACAGTTTCTCTTGGACATTCGTGTCTGCCTAGAGCCTCCGAATGTGACCTTATTTGGAAATAGTATGTTTGTAGATGTAACTGGTTCAAAGTCTTGAGATGACATCAAGGTGGGCCCTAAGTCCAGTGACTGTTCTCTTGTAAGGAGAGGACACTGAGAGATACGAGGAGAAGGCGGCGAGGTCACGATACAGGCAGGGATTGAAGGGATAAGTCTAAAGCCAAAGAATGCTAAGCATTGCCGGCAATCACCGGAAGCTAGGAGAGAGGCTTGGGATGGTTTCTTCTGCAGAGCCTCCGAAAGAACCAGCCCTCCTGATACCTTGATTTCAGGCTTCTGGCCACCTTGAGCTATGAAGGACTGTTTTTAAAAGGCCACCCAATTTGTGGCAGTTTGTATGGCAGCTCTAGGAAATTAGCATAGTTCCTAACCAGCGGACCAAGCATTTGCCACTGACCGTGAGTCCATGTATATTCTAACCTTGGGTTGCTTCTTTCTTCACTCCAAGTGGATGGTCAGGTACATGGCCTGAAGCACTACCCACCTGGGGGGACTTCCCTTATCATTATCTTTCAAGGCTACCCCTTGAACATTTATGATAGCAGATCTCGCTCATAAAATAAATGCGACATATGAAACTAAAATGTTCTGTATATTGAAAGCTATCTTTAAGAAGGTGAAAAAACTAAATGGAGGCAAAATATTTGCAACACCTTCGCAAAGAATTGATAGTAAGAATATGTAGGGCTTCCCTGGTGGCGCAGTGGTTGAGAGTCCGCCCGCCGAAGCAGGGGACACCGGTTCGTGCCCCGGTCCGGGAAGATCCCACATGACGCGGAGCGGCTGGGCCCGTGAGCCATGGCCGCTGAGCCTGCGCGTCCGGAGCCTGTGCTCCACAATGGGAGAGGCCACAACAGTGAGAGGCCCGCGTACAGCAAAAAAAAAAAAAAGAATATGTAAGGTGCATTTACAACCTAATAAGAAGAACACAGTGAGATACAATTTTAAACCCAATCCATTAGTAAATTGAATATGTCTAATATCATCAAATATTGGAGAGAATGTGGATTAATAGACTAGCTTATACTTTGCTGGTGGGAGTATAAATTGTTCAACTACTTTGGAAAATAATTTGGCATTATCTTTTAAAGGTAGAGATTCATATACTCTATGATGAAGAATTTTACTCTTGGATATATACTCAAAAGGAATTCTTCCACATACATTAGGAGACATACACAAGAGTGTTCATGGAAGCATTCCTGTTTGAAACAGCAAAAACTTAGGGAAAATCCACACACCCAGTAATAGGAGAACTGATAAATGGTGGTATATTCAGACAATGAAATATTTTACTACAAAGAAAAATGAAGGTAAATGTAACCTAGAAATAGAATTTGAGTAAAAAGTAAGCCCTCAACATTAGATATAACCATATACCCCCTCATTTTTTTTAAAAAAAGTTACAAATGACTAAAACTACCCAATGTACCTTAAAGAAATATTTATATTGTGTTAAAACTATCATTCTAAAAGACTAAGGGAATAATAGAAGTGGCTGGATGGTGACTTCCAGTGGAGAGAGACGGGGTGCAAGATAGGGAGGAGAACTTAGGTATACGTTAGAAATGATGAATGTTCTCATTTCCATGCCGGGTAGTACATATACAGGTATTTATTGTTTAACAAGAAAATATGAAAGTATAAATAAAGGCCATGCCTAGACCAAGGTCACACTGTGTCATGGACCAAGGATTATGATTAATCAAGTTTTAGGCACCTACTGTTGGAAACACAACAATTGGACTTTTATTGTGCAGAAATGTTCCTGGTTGTATCAGTATTGAGAGAAAGAAGAGCCCTGCACCTGGGACAGGAGGAGAGACAAAGTGGTGTCTGAAAGAGAAGGGGAAAGAAGCCCCAAGAAAGTCATA
Organism: Globicephala melas; assembly: GCF_963455315.2. NCBI lineage: Eukaryota > Metazoa > Chordata > Mammalia > Artiodactyla > Delphinidae > Globicephala > Globicephala melas. The sequence continues at coordinate 132,678,063 of NC_083318.1, read as the reverse complement.
AACATGGCCTGAAGAGAAAGGCTTGTGAGAAATTCCCTGGGGGGATGGTCCAGGAGCTTGGAAAACAGAGATGTTAAGGGGTCCATTTTAAGTTGTTTCCTGTTCTGAGCTCTGGTGTAAGTAACCTCCATTAACCGAAGTCCACAGTAAGGTCTGCTACACAGATAAAATAAATGATAATAATAAACGTCTTCATCCATGACTCAGTTATTACACACACATTCATTGAGTTCCTACTGCATGGGGTATGGCACTAGGGATATAGCAGCAAACCAAGTAGGCCAAATGTCTGTCCTCATGAAGTCACTATATAATTTTTCAGCTGATGATAAATGCTAGGGCAAAATGAAGTAAAGGAGAGGGAGAGCCAGATGTGGGGTGATTTGTATCAGTAGTGTTTGGGGTGAATGAGGAGAAAGCAAGTACAGGACGGCTACAGTGGGGTGAGAACACAGAAAGGGAGACAGTGAGTGGGGATTCAGAATTCAGCAGAAGCAGGAATTTGTGGTGACAGGCATCTAGGAGAGCACAAGTTCCCTTTACAACAAATCATAGGAACATCGGAGAAGCCTCTGTTTTTCCCATCATATGCAGAATGTGGTTTGCATTGCTTAGTTTGTAACTTAAGGGAAAAGTTAATTCCAAAAGTTGGAGAATTTCAGGCCACTGCCATTATACTTCCAACATTTCAACTATTAAGTTGTTTACCCTCTTTTGTATGAGTGGTTCTTTACCTATAGGAAGAGTAGGGAGGATGGATATTTGTACTTTGAAAAGTTTTCCAAGTAATTCTGCTTCCCAACATCCCACTCCCCCAATCTCACCTCCCTCCATTGGTGAACATTTCTTATATACAACAGTGATTCCTAATTTGGTTATCCTAGGGTATTTCAAGTAATCTCAGGTTACAACATTTTAACAAAGTAATAAGTAAAATTAATAAGTAAAATTTAACATTTTTTAAATTTTTATTTATTTATTTAATTTATTTTTGGCTGCGTCGGGTCTTAGCTGCGGCACACGGGATCTTTGTTGAGGCACACGGGCTCTTTCGTTGCAGCGCGCGGGCTCTTCATCATGGTGCTCAGGCGTCTCTCTATTTGTGGCATGCAGGTTTTCTCTTCTCTAGTTGCGTCACGCAGGCTCCAGGGCGTGTGGACTCTGTAGTTTACGGCACGCAGGCTCTCTAGTTGAGGCGCGTGAACTCAGTAGTTGTGACACGCGGGCTTAGTTGCCCCACAGCATGTGGGATCTTAGTTCCCTGACCAGGGATCGAACCTGCGTCCCTTGCATTGGAAGGAGGATTCTTTACCACTGGCCCACCAGGGAAGTCTCTGATAACATATTTAATTTAAAAATAGTAGTATTCTTAAATGAAATGCCAGTGCCTCAATTTGAGAATCATTGTGTCATTTTTTTGATACTCTTTAATAATGGCCCCCTCTTCCCTGGCATTGTTTATTTCCAATGTATTGGAACTGAAACTGGGCAAAACAGTTAGATGAATGTTGAGTTAGCATAAAAGTCTCTCTTTTGGTCTTTCTATGTGTGTGTTTAAAGTAACTTATTAAATGCTTACTACATGCCAGGAACTATTTTAAGCTCTCCGTACGTATTATTTCATTGAATTCACAATATCCTCATGAGTTATATTCATTACTACCCCTACTTACAAGTGGGAAAACAAGGCACAGGTTTATGCAGCCAGTAAGTACAGTGCTGGATTGTCACCAAGGCAGTCTGACTCTTGAGCCTGTGACTTTAAATCATTTACAGTACTATCTTCAGTAAATACCAGTGCAATTAAGAGAATCATGTTCTAACATCACCCAACAGTCATGAAACTAGAATACACAAAATACTCCTTCTCACAGAAAGTGCAGAAGTTCTTATCGACCCATCATTTTAAAGTTTCTTGTTAAAATTCTTCAAAAAACTTGCTACCTTGAATTTTCAAGGTTTTCCAAGTTCATGATTATCAGCTCATGAATGCCGGAAGAGAAGATGACTCATTGCTGCCTAAACTAAAGGGCAGCAGGTTCTTAGTGAAAACAGTCCAGGGTGAGTTGATGACTAATTCTAAATGCCACATAGAATATGTCCTTTTATTTTTAGGGGCTCCAGGAAACAAAGACATCCAGGTATAAGCAGAGTACAAACATCAGTGGGCTTTGCCAGACAGCATAACTTAAGCATTTTATTTTGAGTAGAAAGAACTCGGTCTTTGTGCCCTACAAGTGTCACACTGTTTGCTTTCATACCATGTTCTTTCGTCTGCGGTTATTACTTCCTTCTCAAGTACACAGATAGAAACTTCTGCTTGTATGGAAAGAGAATTTTCCAAACTCCTATTTCCTTTCCCTACCACTTTCCATAGTAAAACAATAATTTTTTTTTTAATCTCAAGTTTCCTTTCCTCTTTCGACAGCTATTTTAGTATTTCCAGGATTTGAACACATGCACACACACATCACAATCGCCATCTCTTGAAAAAAAAGTTTTAGGAGCTCATAATTTCTCTATTCTGAATTTTTTCCCTCAAATCCTGTAATAAAGTTATCCTTAAGATATAAGCGAGAACTGTTGGTGGGAATGTAAATTGATACAGCCACTATGGAGAACAGTATGGAGGTTCCTTAAAAAACTAAAAATAGAACTACCATATGACCCAGCAATCCCACTACTGGGCATATACCCTGAGAAAGCCATAATTCAAAAAGAGTCATGTACCACAATGTTCATTGCAGCTCTATTTACAACAGCCAGGACATGGAAGCAACCTAAGTGTCCATCAACAGATGAATGGATAAAGAAGATGTGGCACATATATACAATGGAATATTACTCAGCCATAAAAAAAACGAAATTGTGTTACTTGTAGTGAGGTGGATGCACCTAGAGTCTGTCATACAGAGTGAAGTAAGTTAGAAAGAGAAAAACAAATACCCTATGCTAACACATATATATGGAATCTAAAAAAAAAAATGGTTCTGAAGAACTTAAGGGCAGGACAGGAATAAAGACGCAGATGTAGAGAATGGACTTAAGGACATGGGGAGGGGGAAGGGTAAGCTGGGATGAAGTGAGAGAGTTGCAAGGACATATACACACTACCAAATGTAAAATAGATAGGTAGTGGGAAGCAGCCACGTAGCACAGGGATATCAGCTCAGTGCTTTGTGACCACCTAGAGGGGTGGGATAGGGAGGGTGGGAGGGAGACGCAAGAGGGTGGAGATATGGGGATATATGTATATGTATAGCTGATTCACTTTGTTATAAAGCAGAAACTAACACACCATTGTAAAGCAATTATACTCCAATAAAGATGTTAAATAAATAAATAAATAAATAAATAAAAATAAAGCAAGGATCCCCCTTACATGCTAACTCTCCAAACTCCACTTATGACCAATCTGCCCTCAATTACATCTCTATCCTTTCATCATCTTCCTATGTCTTCCCTGGCCTGGATTCTGTCTAAATTAAGGCAACAGGCCATGAGATGTTGAGTGTGTCCATCAGCATTTTACTGTTGTTAGGAAACTGAACTGTATCTACCTTTCCCGCATTGGCTTAAAAACAAGATGCATTTGTATTGAACCAACACTTTCCAGGTATAATTTTTTTCTGGAACATATTTTCATTAAACTACGCATTTTCGTGTTTTTTAAAAAAAGATATAAGCAAGATAAGCTGTTTACAATTAGTTAAACACATAGATGCTGTGAAACCTCTAATGACCACAGCATTAAGAATTGCGTCCCATGGGTAGATATTGTAGCTATTGAAACAAAACTAAAGTGACAGAAACCACTAAACTTGTGGTGCAGGCTAACCTATTCCATCCTATTAAAACAATGCTGATTGGGACTTGTGGTTGCCAAGGGGGAGGGAGAGTGGGGGAAGGATGGAGTGCGAAATTGGGGTGGGCAGATGCAAACTCTATACGTAGAATACATAAACAACAAGGTCCTACTGTATAGCACAGGGGACTATATTCAATGTCCTGTGATAAACCATAATGGAAAAGAATATGAAAAAGAATGTGCACATATGTGTAACTGAATCACTTTGCTGTACAGCAGAATTTTTTTTTTAACATCTTTATTGGAGTATAATTGCTTTACAATGGTGTGTTAGTTTCTGCTTTATAACAAAGTGAATCAGTTATACATATACATATGTTCCCATATCTCTTGCATCTCCCTCCCTCCCACCCTCCCTATCCCACCCCTCCAGGCGGTCACAAAGCACCAAGCTGATCTCCCTGTGCTATGCGGCTGCTTCCCACTAGCTATCTACCTTACATTTGGTAGTGTATATATGTCCATGCCTCTCTCTCGCTGTACAGCAGAAATTAACACAACATTGTAAATCAACTATACTTCAATAAAACAAACAAAAGAGTATAATGTTGGAAAATAAGCCATTTTCCATTTTTTACAGAACTAGAACAAAATATCTTAAAATTTGTATGGAGACACCAAAGGCCCCAAATAGCCAAAGCAATCTTGAGAGAAAAAAACAGAGCTGGAGGAATCAGATGCCCAGACTTCAGACTATACTACAAAGCTACAGTGGGCTTCCCTGGTGGCGCAGTGGTTGAGAGTCCGCCTGCCGATGCAGGGGACACGGGTTCGTGCCCCGGTCCGGGAAGATCCCACATGCCGCGGAGCGGCTGGGCCCGTGAGCCATGGCCGCTGAGCCTGCGTGTCCGGAGCCTGTGCTCCGCAACGGGAGAGGCCACAACAGTGAGAGGCCTGTGTACCGCAAAAAATATATATATATATAGCTACAGTAATCAAGACAGTATGGTACTGGCACAAAAACAGACATATAGATCAATGGAACAGGATAGAAAGTCCAGAGATAAACCCATGCACCTATGGTCAACTAATCTATGACAAAAGAGGCAGGGATATACAATGGAGAAAAGATAGTCTCTTCCATTAGTGGTGCTGGGAAAACTGGACAGCCACATGTAAAAGAATGAAATTAGAACACACCCTAACACCATACACAAAAATAAACTCAAAATGGATTAAAGACCTAAATGTAAGGCCAGACACTATAAAACTCTAGAGGAAAACATAGGAAGAACACTCTCTGATGTAAATCACAGCAAGATCCTTTTTGACCCACCTCCTAGAGAAATGGAAATAAACAAAAATAAACAAATGGAACCTAATGAAACTTAAAAGCTCTTGAACAGCAAAGGAAACTATAAGTAAGACAAAAAGACAACACTCAGAATGGGAGAAAATATTTGCAAACAAATCAACAGACAAAGGATTAATCTCCAAAATATATAAACCACTCATGCAGCTCAATATTAAAAAAACAAACAACTCAATCCAAAAATGGGCAGAAGACCTAATAGACATTTCTCCAAAGAAGACATACAGATGGCCAAGAGGCACATGAAAAGCTGCTTAACATCACTAATTATTAGAGAAATGCAAATCAGAAAACTACAATGAGGTATCACCTCACACCAATTAGAATGGGCATCATCAGAAAATCTACAAATAAATGCTGGAGAGGGTGTGGAGAAAAGGGAATCCTCTTGCACTGTTGGTGGGAATGTAAATTGATACAGCCACTGTGGAGAACAGTATAAAAATAGAATTACCATATGACCAGCAATCCCACTACTGGGCATATACCCAGAGAAAACCATAATTCAAAAAGACACATGCACCTCAATGTTCATTGCAGCACTATTTACACCAGCCAGGTCACAGAAGCAACCTAAAAGCCCAAGACAGATGAATGAATAAAGAAGATGTGGTACATATATACAATGGAATATTACTCAGCCATAAAAAGGAACGAAATTGGGTCATTTGCAGAGATGTGGATGGACCTAGAGACTGTCATACAGAGTGAAGTAAGTCAGAAAGAGAAAAACAAATATCATATATTAACACATATATGTGGAACCTAGAAAAATGATACAGATGAACCAGTTTGCAAGGCAGAAATAGAGGCACAGATGTAGAGAACAAATGTATGGATACCAAGCTGGGGAAGCAGGGTCGGGGTGGTTAAAAAAAAAAGAAAAGGAAAAGAAACCATTTTCCATATGTTGAGAACATTCTGAAAAAACACTGTAAATTAATCCAATCAATCATGCTGAAGTAAAGCTGTTAGAAAATGTTGAGAAAAAACAAAACAAAACGATGCTGACTGGGATTCACTCAATTGATTTCACAACCCATAATCAGTGATGGCTCACCCTTTGTAAAGCAAGTACCAAATGTGGCACCCCTGGCATCACAGGAAAGTGGTTTTCAACCTGGGCTGAACTACCTCTGGAACTTTTCAGAAGTACAAATTGTCAGGGTCTCACATAGGACCAAGTAAATTAGAACACTCAGGGAGTAGTGAGGAAAGTTTCTGAAGCTTTTCACTTGACAGGTTTAGGAGGCAGCTGGTTAGGGAGAGTGACAAGAACGGGTTCATTTGTTACTGAGAAGTGAGATAAGTGAAGTGAGGGGTGAATCCAGGTTTTGTGGAGACTGAAGCTTGTACAAGTTTAGAGTACTTTTTAAGAAAAATAATATAAAATTAGGTAAGAAAATAACTTTTCTTGTAGAATGAGAAAATTAAGCACAACAAATAACACATTTTTAAAAGCCGGCAAATCTCACAAATATGGAAAAACTCATAAAAATATTTTTATTAACTGCCTTGTGTGGCTCTTTAATACTTTCTATTTTATGTTTATTACATTCATACTCTTTGATGTATGTTTAGAGAGAATAGAATGACTAGTTGGTCTTTGCTTTAGCATAGTCGATTGACATTTATTTTTTATTGATGATTGTTGAGAAAAGTTTCTTCCAGCTTCACAACTTATTATTGGAAATGTCACCATGAAAATTTCAGATTGCAGAAAATTTCAGATAGTTTTCCAGGGTTGCCATAACAAAACATCACAGACAGCATGGTTTAAACAACAGAATTTATTTTCTCACAGTTCTGGAGGCTGGAAGTCCAAGATCAAGGTGTTCTCTTGAGGCCTCTCTCCTTGGCTTACAGATGGCTGCCTTCTTGCTGTGTCCTCACAAGGTGACTTCTTGGTCTTTGTTGTCTGTGTTCTAATCTCCTCTTTTTATTAGGACACTAGTCAGATTGGGTTAAGCCTCACCCCAATGACCCCATTTTAACTTAATTATCTATTTAAAGGCCCTATCTCCAAATACAGTCATATTTTGCAGTACTGGAGGTTAGGATTTCAACATATGAATTATACAAATTTTGATGGGACACAATTCAACCTATAACATTGTCAAATCTGGAAAAACAGCTCTCATATTTCTTCCATTTATGAACATAAAGATTTCAGTTCATTAAAAATTTCCCTGTGCAGTTGTTGATTGTAAATACTCTGAATTAGTGACACATTGATTAGTTTTGTGTCTATGTCCTCATATATTGATCTCTTGCTATATCTTTGTAGATGTCAAATAAGCAAAAAGAAAATCTAAACCATTTTCCAATAATTCACCTTTCCTTGTTATTTAGATTTTCAAACAATCTAAACACCTACTTGTTGCTTCTGTTTGAAATTTATCACTTTCTCTTAATAAACTATTGCTTTTAGTATGATTGGAAAAAGATTTTACGGTTCCCTTTTCAACATTAGATTAATTTCAATTTATCTCATCCTCATCTTTACTGCTTTTGTAAAGCAGAAAACTTTTAACCTTTTTAGTTATTTATTTTAAATTTAGTCCCTTTAACTTTTCTTAGTTATTTATTAGATACATTTAAGTTATAAAAGAAGCTGTGCTTTATGCCAAAACCACATCAGTAGTTTGTAGTTCCTCACTTAAAATGAAAAACTATTAAACATCTTGCCAAATTGCAGTTGAACTTTGGTATACCATTTCCATAAAAATAATAATAATGCACGATGTTTTCATAATTGTGTATACTGCATCATTGAGTGTATAATCTTGACAGGAGAGAACTTCTGCTTTGACAAGCTGTAGATGAGAACTGAATCCTCCACTGCCATTTTGCATGTCTGGTGTTGGAAGCATTTTTGCAGACTAACTTCTGTCTCCATGGATTTCAAACCTTGTTTCTCATTGACAGCGCACATGCTTCTGGGGCTGATTGCAACATGAGAGGTTCATTTCTTGAACTGGCTGTATCCTTGCAACTTCACGACGCTAGGTGAGTTGGCACAGTGCGTGGTAGTGGTATTCCAGGAAGCTGTCTCTACACTGAGAGAGCTAGCAGTAACTTCACTATACACGGAAATGACTGTGAGTCATGTAAATATATCCCACTCACCTCAAACTGAAGATCTCCCCATTTCACCTTTCACTTTAACTGGACTCCAGAAGTGCCTGTGGCCACACCAGTGAACCTAAGAGGAAGTCAGAGAGGAAAGAGACAGAGGTCTTCACTAATTGTGGCTAAAATATCTTACTTTTGTAGATTTCAAAATCATATGACATGTGAATATATTTCTGGGCCCCCTTCCAGGGTTCTGGGAGGGGGTGTACAAGTGAGGGCACTGAACCTTCAGTATCACTGTATTCATGGAAAGCGGACCCTGGTTGAAGTATCCAAGAGCTCTACTGTCCCTATACCATAAATGTCACTTAAGATTTCCACCTAGTAGAGTGGTTCCCCAGTGCTTGTCTTCAAGTCAGAGTTGGTTCATGACAAAGGTGTCAATAATATAAAATGAAATGAAAACGATAAAGACAATGTGATATATGCATACCATATATCGTTGTCAACTATTCCGTCTTGAGAAAGATGATCACTTTAAAATGTAATCTTTCCTATTAATCTGGTGTTAAAATATCCTTCCTTATTTGAAATATTGGTGACAATAGAGAGTTAAGTATAACTTATATATCTCAAGTAGCTGAATGAAGTGACCTACTGACTAGACTCTCTTGGTATCATTCACTTGTACATTGGAAGATGTCTGTCAAAATCCGTTTTAGTCTTCTCATCTTGACAGTGACTTATCAAGAAGTCTGCTCCTATTTCATTAGAGTACAGAGAAGTTTGTTTTCTTATTTTTATAGGGCTAATTTTGTCATTAAAATATGTAATTCAAACTTAAAGTTTTACAAAATTATTTGTGGAGTATACTTTTTCTGCTCTTTTGTAGTGTGCCTGTTTAAAACTCTCCTTCATTGATTTGCCAGCATCAGTGCAAGCTAGAATCATTTTAGAAATGTGGTTTTATAATGTACTGAATAAGTCAAAGCTTGCACTATGATATTGCGTCCTTCTACTATTTTCATCCTCTGACGTGATGTTAGATACTGATGAAATGCAGCCCTGCTAAAAACAGCATCAACATTCCTGAATAATGAATCAGTCGTTTCCTGATTGGCAACTTGGGCATGTTTATGACATTAATTATCACATATTTTCAAACTTTGAAGATGACTTTGGTATAGCTTCCCGCCCACTCAAACACAGCAGGCATCGATTTACAGACAATACAGACATAATTATAACCCTGACAAACCAGAGAGGATGGTAAATTTCCATTATAACTGAGCACTTTGGCAGTACTCCACGCGAAGACCCTGACCTACCAAATCTAACCAGGTATTTCTTGTGGGGCAGATTCTTGCCCCACTCTGTCTCTTCCACAGAAAACACAGCCTTTGACATCAGTGAGAGGGTACTCTGCAGAAAAGAGGTTCAAGAATTAGCTTAGCTTGTGTGAAACAGTACTTGCCTTGAGTAAACGCATCACTGAGAAATTTATTTATGTTTTCTTTTTTTTTAAACATCTTTATTGGAGTATAATTGCTTTACAATGCTGTGTTAGTTTCTGCTTTATAAAAAAGTCAATCAGTTATACATATACATATGTCCCCATGTCTCTTCCCTCTTGTGTCTCACTCCCACCCTCCCTATCCCACCCCCCTAGGTGGTCACAAAGCACCGAGCTAATCTCCATGTGCTAAGTGGCTGCTTCCCACTACCTATCTATTTTACGTTTGGTAGTATATATAAATCCATGCCACTCTCTCACTTCGTCCCAGCTTACCCTTCCCCCTCCCCGTGTCCTCAGGTCCATTCTCTACATCTATGTCTTTGTTCCTGTACTGCCCCTAAGTTCTTCAGAACCATTTTTTTTTTTTTTAGATTCCATATATATGTGTTAGCATAGGGTATTTGTTTTTCTCTTTCTGACTTACTTCACTCTGTATGACAGACTCTAGGTGCATCCACCTCACTACAAATAACACAATTTCGTTTTTTTTATAGCTGAGTAATATTCCATTGTATATATGTGCCACATCTTCTTTATCCATTCATCTGTCAATGGACACTTAGCTGCAATGAACATTGTGGTACATGACTCTTTTTGAATTACAGTTTTCTCAGGGTATATGCCCAGTAGTGGGATTGCTGGGTCATATGGTAGTTCTATTTGTAGTTTTTAAAGGAACCTCCATACTGTTCTCCATAGTGGCTGTATCAATTTACTTTCCCACCAACAGTGCAAGAGGGTTCCCTTTTCTCCACACCCTCTCCAGCATTTATTGTTTCTAGATTTTTTGATGATGGCCATTCTGACTGGGGTGAGATGATATCTCATTGTAGTTTTGATTTGCATTTCTCTAATTAGTGATGTTGAGCATCCTTTCACGTGTTGGCTGGCAATCTGTATATTTTCTTTGGAGAAATGTCTATTTAGGTTTTCTTCCCATTTTTGGATTGAGCTGTTTGTTTTTTTGATATTGAGCTGCATGAGCTGCTTGTATATTTTGGAGATGAATCCTTTGTCAGTTGCTTCATTTGCAAATATTTTCTCCCATTCTGAGGGTTGTCTTTTCATCTTGCTTATGGTATCCTTTGCTGTGAAAAACCTTTTAAGTTTCATTAGGTCACACTTGTTTGTTTTTGTTTTTATTTCCATTTCTCTAGGAGGTGGGTCAAAAAAGATCTTGCTGTGATTTATGTCATAGAGTGTTCTGCCTATGTTTTCCTCTAAGAGTTGTATAGTGTCTGGCCTTATATTTAGGTCTTTAATCCATTTGGAGTTTATTTTTGTGTATGGTGTTAGGGAGGGTTCTAATTTCATTCTTTTACATGTAGCTGTCCAGTTTTCCCAGCACCACTTATTGAAGAGGCTGTCTTTTCTCCACTGTATATTCTTGCCTCCTTTATCCAAGATAAGGTGACCATATGTGCGTGGATATATCTCTGGGCTTTCTATCCTGTTCCATTGATCTATATTTCTGTTTTTGTGCCAGTACCATACTGTCTTGATTACTGTAGCTTTGTAGTATAGGTTGAAGTCAGGGAGCCTGATTCCTCCAGCTCCATTTTTCTTTCTCAATATTGCTTTGACTATTCGGGGTCTTTTGTATTTCCATACAAATTGTGAAATTTTTTGTTTTAGTTCTGCGAACTATGCCACTGGTAGTTTGATAGGGATTGCATTGAATCTGTAGATTGCTTTGGGTAGTAGAGTTATTTTCACAATGTTGATTCTTCCAATCCAAGAGTATGGTATATCTCTCCATCTGATTGCATCATCTTTAATTTCTTTCATCGGTGTCTTATAGTTTTCTGCATACAGGTCTTTTGTCTCCTTAGGTAGCTTTATTGTTAGGTATTTCATTCTTTTTGTTGCAATGGTAAATGGGAGTGTTTCCTTAATTTCTCTTTCTGATCTTTCATTGTTAGTGTATAGGAATTCAAGAGTTTTCTGTGCAGTAATTTTGTGTCCTGCTACTTTACCAAATTCATTGATTAGCTCTAGTAGTTTTCTGCTGGTATCTTTAGGATTCTCTATGTATAGTATCATGTCATCTGCAAACAGTGACAGCTTTACTTCTTCTTTTCCAATTTGGATTCCTTTTATATCTTTTTCTTCTCTGATTGCTGTGGCTAAAACTTCCAAAACTATGTTGATAATAGTGGTCAGAGTGGACAACCTTGTCTTGTTCCTGATTTTAGAGGAAATGGTTTCAGTTTTTCCACATTGAGAATGATGTGGGCTGTGGGTTTGTCATATATGGCCTTTATTATGTTGAGGTATGTTCCCTCTATGCCTACTTTCTGGAGGGTTTTTGTCATAAATTGGTGTTGAATTTTGTCAAAAGCTTTTTCTGCATCTATTGAGATGATCATATGGATTTTCTCCTTCAATTTGTTACTATGGTCAATCACATTGATTGATTTGCATATATTGAGGAATCCTTGCATTCCTGGGATAAACCCCACAGTCTCTAAGACTGTCCTCAATTCTTTTCATTCTTTTTTCTTTATTCTGCTCTGCAGTAGTTATTTCCACTATTTTATTTTCCAGGTCACTTATCTGTTCTTTGCCTCAGTTATTCTGCTATTAATTCCTTCTAGAGAATTTTTAATTTCATTTATTGTGTTGTTCATCACTGTTTGTTTGCTCTTTAGTTCTTCTAGGTCCTTGTTAAAGGTTTCTTGTATTTTCTCCATTCTATTTCCAAGAGTTTGGATCATCTTTACTATCATTATTCTGAATTCTTTTTCAGGTAGACTGCCTATTTAGTCTTCATTTGTTAGGTGTGGTGGGTTTTTATCTTGCTCCTTCATCTGCTGTGTATTTCTCTGTCTTCTCATTTTGCTTATCTTACTGTGTTTGGGGTCTCCTTTTCAAAGGCTGCCAATTTGTAGTTCCCATTGTTTTTGGTGTTTGCTCCCAGTGGCTAAGGTTGGTTCAGTGGGTTGTGTAGGCTTCCTGGTGCAGGGGACTAGTGCCTGTGTTCTGGTGGATGTGGCTGGATCTTGTATTTCTGGTGGGCAGGACCACATCCGGAGGTGTGTTTTGAGGTGTCTGTGACCTTATTATGATTTTAGGCAGCCTCTCTGCTAATGGATGGGGTTGTGTTCCTGTCTTGCTAGTTGTTTGGCATAGGGTGTCTAGCATTGTAGCTTGCTGGTTGTTGAGTGGAGCTGGGTCTTAGCATTGAGATGGAGATCTCTGGGAGAGCTTTGCCGTTTGATATTACATGGGGCTGGGAGGTCTCTTGTGCACCAATGTCCTGAGCTTGGCTCTCCCATCTCAGAGGCACAGGCCTGACACCCGGTCAGAGCACCAAGACCCTGTCAGCCGCTCAGCTCAGAAGAAAAGGGGGGAAAGAAAGAACGAAAGAATGGCAGGAAAAAATAAAATAAAGTTAATAAAATAAAAGACAATTATTAAAAATTAAAAAATAATGAAAAAAAGAAAGGAAGAAGAGAGGATCCAAACCAAAAAACAAATCCACGAATGATAATAAGTGAGAAAAATGATACTAAAACAAACAAACAAACAAAAAATACGGACATACAGAACCCTAAGACAAATGGTAAAACCAAAGCTATACAGACAAAATCACACAAAGAAGCATACACACACACACTCATAGAAAGAGAAAAAGGACATACATATATATGGAGGAAGAGAGCAACCAAATCAATAAACAAATCTACCTATGATAATAACCTCTAAATAGTAAACTAGGATAAACATAAAATGAGAAACAATTTAGATGCAGAAAGGAAACCTCAAGTCTACAGTTGCTCCCAAAGTCCACTGCCTCAATTTTGGGATGATTTGTTGTCTATTCATGTATTCCACAGATGCAGGTTACATCAAGTTGATGGTGGAGATTTAATCTGCTGCTCCTGAGGCTGCTGGGAGAGATTTCCCCTTCTCTTCTTTGTTCACATGGCTCCTGGGATTCAGCTTTGGATTTGGCCTGGTCTCTCCATGTAGGTCGCCTGAGGACGTATGTTCACGCTCAGACAGGACGGGGTTAAAGGAGCAGCTGATTCGGGGACACTGGCTCACTCAGGCGGGGGGGGGAGGGAGGGGCACGGATGCAGGGTGAGCCTGTGGCTGCAGAGGCCAGTGTGACATTGCACCAGCCTGAGGCGCGCCGTGCGTTCGCCCAGGGAAGTTGTCCCTGGATCATGGAACCCTGGCAGTGGCGGGCTGCACAGGCTCCCAGGAGGGGAGGTGTGGATAGTTACCTGTGCTCGCTCACAGGCTTCTTGGTGGCTGCAACAGCAGCCTTAGTGTCTCATGCCTGTCTCTGGAGCTCGTTTAGGTGGTGCTTTGAATCCCCTCTCCTCGTGCACCCCAAAACAATGCTCTCTTGCCTGTTAGGCAGCTCCTGACCTTTGTCCAGCCTCCCTCCCGGCTAGCTGTGGTGCACTAGCCCCCTTCAGGCTGTGTTCACACAGCCAACTGCAGTCCTCTCCCTGGGATCCGACCTCTGAGGCCCGAGCCTCAGCTCCCAGCCCCTGGCCGCCTCCGGCGGGTGAGCAGACATGCTTCTCGGGCAGGTGAGCGCTGGACAGCACTGATCCTCTATGCGGGAACCTCTCCGTTTTGCCCTCTGCACCCCTGTTGCTGCGCTCTCCTCCATGGCTCCAAAGCTTCTCCCCTGCCACCCCCTGTCTCTGTCAGTAAAGGGGCTTCCTAGTGTATGGAAACTTTTCCTCCTTCACAGCTCCCTCCCAGAGGTGCAGGTCCCATCCCTGTTCTTTTCTCTGTTTTTTCTTCTTCTTTTACACTACCCAGGTACTTGGGGAGTTTCATGACTGTTGGGAAGTCTGAGGTCTTCTGCCAGCATTCAGTAGGTGTTCTGCAGGAGTTGTTCCACATGTAGATGTATTTCTGATGTGTTTGTGGGGAGGAAGGTGATCTCCACGTCTTACTCCTCTGTCATCTTGAAGGTCTCCCCTATTTATGTGTTCTAACTTTGACAGTGTTTTAATTTTTGATAGAAATAGTTTACTTTGTGATGGTCTTTGGTACAGTACAGTCTCTTCTGAACATTCTGCATGTGTGCATGTTAATTTGCTGTAATTTCCATGTCTACTGATTTGGTGCCCGCATCTATTCTGTCTGCCAATCTGCTCCTGTTGCCACCTCCACACCAGAACACAGAAGGGCCACAGTCCCAGTAGAGGTGGGCATTTCACTAATGCTCACTAGGTGGTAGCAGAAGGAGTAGTCACAGGAGGTGGGGGCTGGAAAAAAGAGCGTTGAGACAGCAGATTGGAAAATACTACCATGGGCTTTCACTCAGTGAGATCTACCATGTGAATCATGTTAGAGTTACATGCCAGGACATTTTATGTGTAATTACCTTTTCTATAGAGAAAGGGGGAAAAACCTAATAACAATAATAGTATTGGGTTTGCCAAAAGGTTTGTTTGTTTGTTTTCCATAAGATGGCTTTAGTAGCACTTAGTTGTCTTTAACTTCATTCAAAAAAATTTTGTTTGGGACTTCCCTGGTGATACAGTGGTTAAGAATCCACCTGCCAATGCAGGGGACACAGGTTCGATCCCTGATCCAGGAAGATCCCACATGCCGTGGAGCAACTAAGCCCCTGAGCCACAATTACTGAGCCTGCACTCTAGAGCCCGCGAGCTACAACTACTGAGCCCACGTGCCACAACTACTGAAGCCTGCACACCTAGAGCCCATGCTCCACAACAAGAGAAGCCACCTCAATAAGCTCGCCTAGCGAAATGAAGAGTAGCCCCTGCTTGCCGCAATGAGAGAAAGCCCCTGCGCAGCAATGAAGACCCAATGTAGCCAAAAATAAAATTTAAAACTTTAAAAAAACAATTTTGTTAGATTGTATGTGACAGCTGTCATATCAGCGTGCATTTTAAAAAAGACTTATCAAAATCGGTGAATTTTTGTGTAGCCATTTTAATATTGAAGATGGAAGGAAAAAAAGCAACATTTTCAGCATATCATGCCTTATTATTTCAAGAAAGGTAAAAAAGCAACCGAAATGCAAAATAACAGATTTGTGTAGTGTATGGAGAAGGTGCTGTGACTGATCAAAAGTGTCAGTAATGGTTTGAGAAGTTTCATGCAGGAGATTTCTTGCTGGACGATGCTCCATGGTCGGGTAGACCAGTTGAAGTTGATAGCGATCAAATTCAAACAATAATTGAGAACAATCAACGTTATACCATGCAGGTGATAGCCGACATACTCAAAATATCCAAATCAAGTGCTGAAAATCATTTGCAACAGCTTGGTTATGTTCATCGCTTTGACATTTGGGTTCCACATTAGTTAAGCAAAAAAAAACCCTTTTGACCATATTTGCACATGCGATTCTCTACTTAAATGTAATGAAAAGATCCCGTTTTCAAAACAAATTGTGACAGGTGATGAAAAGTGGAGACTGTACAATAATGTGGAACGGAAGAGATCGTGGGGCAAGCGAAATGAACCACCATCAACCACACCAAAGGCCGGTCTTCATCCAAAGAAGGTGATGTTGTGTATATGGTGGGATTGGAAGGGAGTCCCCTATTATGAGCTCCTTCCGGAAAACCAAACAATTAATTCCAACAACTACTGCTCCCAGTTAGACGAACTGAAAACACCACAAAAAGCGTCCGGAATTGGTCAACAGAAAATGCGGGAGACAAGCTTCAAGATGGCGGAAGAGTAAGACGCGGAGATCACCTTCCTCCCCACAAATACATCAGAAATACATCTACACGTGGAACAACTCCTACAGAACACCTACTGAACGCTGGCAGAAGACAGACCTCCCAAAAGTCAAGAAACTCCCCACGTACCTGGGTAGGGCAAAAGAAAAAACGGAGACAAAAGAATAGGGACAGGACCCACACCTCTGGGAGGGAGCCGTGAAGGAGGAAAGGTTTCCACACACTAGGAAGCCCCTTCACGGGCGGAGACTGCGGGTGGCGGGGGGGGAGCTTCGGAGCAACGGAGGAGAGCACAGCAACAGGGGTGCGGAGGGCAAAGCGGAGAGATTCCCGCACAGAGGATCAGGGCCGACCGGCACTCACCAGCCCGAGAGGCTTGTCTGCTCACCCACCGGGGCGAGCAGGGCTGGGAGCTGAGGCTTGGGCTTCGGTCGGAGCGCAGGGAGAGGACTGGGGTTGGCGGCGTGAACACAGCCGGAAGGGGTTAGTGCGCCACGGCTAGCCGAAAGGGAGTCCGGGGAAAAGTCTGGACCTGCTGAAGAGGCAAGAGACTTTTTCTTGCCTCTTTGTTTCCTGGTGCGCGAGGAGAGGGGATTAAGAGTGCTGCTTAAAGGAGCTCCAGAGACGGGCGCGAGCCGCAGCTATCAGCGCGGATCCCAGAGACATTCCATCCAAAAACAAGAGATTACACTTTCTTCTCAAGTGCTCATGGAACATTCTCCAGGATAGATCATATTTTGGGTCACAAATCAAGCCTTGGTAAATTTAAGAAAATTGAAATCGTATCAAGTATCTTTTCTGACCACAGCGCTATGAGACTACATATCAATTACAGGAAAAAATCTGTAAAAAATACAAACACATGGAGGCTAAACAATACACTACTTAATAACCAAGAGATCACTGAAGAAATCAAAGAGGAAATCAAAAAATGCCTAGAAACAAATGACAATGAAAACACGACGACCAAAAACCTATGGGATGAAGCAAAAGCAGTTCTCAGAGGGAAGTTTATAGCAATACAATCCTACCTAGAGAAACAAGAAACATCTCAAATAAACAACCTAACCTTACACCTAAAGCAATTAGAGAAAGAGGAACAAAAAAGCCCCAAACTTAGCAGAGGAAAGAAATCATAAAGATCAGATCAGAAATAAATGAAAAAGAAATAAAGGAAAAGACAGCAAAGATCAATAAAACTAAAAGCTGGTTCTTTTAAGAAGATAAACAAAATTGATAAACCATTAGCCAGACTTATCAAGAAAAAAGGAAGACTCAAATCAATAGAATTAGAAATGAAAAAGGAGAGGTAACAACTGACACTGCAGAAATACAAAGGATCATGAGAGATTACTACAAGCAACTATATGCCAATAAAATGGACAACCTGGAAGAAATGGACAAATTCTTAGAAATGCACAGCCTTCCAAGACTGAGCCAGGAAGAAATAGAAAATATGAACAGACCAAATACAAGCACTGAAATTGAAACTGTCATTAAAAATCTTCCAACAAACAAAAGTCCAGGACCAGATGGCTTCACAGGAAAGTTCTATCAAACATTTAGAGAAGAGCTAACACCTATCCTTCTCAAACTCTTCCAAAATATAGCAGAGGGAGGAACACTCCCAAACTCATTCTATGAGGTCACCATCACCCTGATATCAAAACCAGACAAAGATGTCACAAAGAAAGAAAACTACAGGCCAATATCACTGATGAACATAGATGCAAAAATCCTCAACAAAATACTAACAAACAGAATCCAACAGCACATTAAAAGGATCATTCACTATGATCAAGTGGGCTTTATACCAGGAATGCAAGGCTTCTTCACTATACGCAAATCAATCAACGTGATACACCATATTAACAAATTGAAGGAGAAAAGCCATATGATCATCTCAATATATGCAGAGAAAGTTTTCAACAAAATTCAACACCCATTTATGATAAAAATCCTCCAGAAAGTAGGCAGAGAGGGAACTTTCCTCAACATAATAATAATATTAATAATAATAATTTGAATCTTATAGTAACCCTGTGAAGTAGGCATAAAAGGCATTGTTATTATTCACTCCACCTCACCTCTGAGAATGAGATGACTGAGGTTCAGAAAAGTTAAATGGTTTACTAAAATTTACAAAGCTAAGAATGTGGTATCATCGTCATCATTGTCGTAGCAGCTACCATTTGTCTCATACTTATTATATGCCAGGCGTTGCTTTATGTGGATAGTTCTTTTAACTTAAGATAGCATTTTGCTGAGACAAAAATAACCAAAGGTGTGCTCCATTTTCACTATATAAAACTGCCGTTCGTAACAGTGAATGTCAGACATTCAAAAGCAGCTCTGCAGGCTATTTGATGTGAGAAAGCCGAATATCAGATTTACATTTCCTGAAAGCAACGGTTCCTATGGCCTCTTACCTCATAGTTAAACCTACTTTAAAAAGACTTTTGAGAAAAACATTTATTTAAATTTGTTGTTCTGTCCAAACTCTTTCATTCATCTCTCAGTTGAGTTGACGAATCTCATGATTTCGTGCAGAATTTGTAGACAAAAATGGAACAAATACATGTTCCCATTTAAGGTTGCCTTTGTCCTTTAACATAAAGCAGTAATTCAGGCACTAACATGAAAATAGTTCAATTATGCAAAGAGGCCCAAAGGAAAACTTTACGGTTGATTTTCTGAAGGTTTGCTCTCTCTGCTGTGAGTAGGTTATTCCACCTAAAAATACATTGGAACTACTCATATAATTTCAGGATGAAGAGATAACTTTATACTCTTCCTTTGGATCTTGGTGTGTTAAAACATTATAATATATAAAAACAGAGATACTTTACTTCACCAAGCTCGAAATGTTTAATTTCAACATCTTGTTCACTTATTGCAGAAGTCAGCACATCTGTAGCAATCACGTCACCACTCTCTCAATCCTGGGGGCACATTGCTAATTGTGAGAAACACGTGCTTCCGCTAAATCAGGACTCAAAGCAGCCTCCAAGCTTGTACTCTAGCCAATACTAATCAACCCCAGTTGGCACCTACAAAGAAACCTAAATCTGAATAAGATCAGCTATTGTATCAAAGTCCACATCCTGGTTGAGATATTGTATTACAGTTTTGTGGGATATTACCGCTGGGGAAAACAGAGTGAAGGGTACTCCAGAGCTATTTTTACTGACAAAACAAGGTTTTTCCCTACACCAACCAATTCTCCTACACCAGCTGGATGTCATGCAATTCAATTCAATTCTGACACTCTTACCTGAGGTTAGCATCAGATCCCACAAATGAAGGGCTCAGTTTCATAAGTTCAACCCACTACAGAAACCAATCACAAGTCCCAGGACTCCCATAAGTTCTGGCTGAACAACTCTAAGTCAGGGGTTCCCACGACCCTCTCCTCAGGTTCGATTATTTGTTAGAACTGCTCACAGAACTTAGGCACCATACTTACTGGTTTATTATAAAGGATAGAACTCAGATGCAGCCAAATAGAAGAAATGCATAAGGCAAGGTATGGGAACGGGGTGAAGGGAGCTTCCATGACCTTTCTGGGTGTACCACCCTCCCAGTACCTCGATTTTTCACTAACTTCTGTGAACCCTGTGATTTACTGGTATTTATGGAGTTTCCATTATGTAGGAATGATTAAGTCATTAGCCATTGGTGATTAGCTCAATCTTCAGCCTCTCTCTCGTCTCTTGAGATTTGCAGCGCTCTAATCATGCCTTGGTCTTTCTTGTGGCCAGCATCCAGCTGAAGCTATCCAGGAGCCCCCAGCCCCCAGCCATCTCATCAGTGTACAAAACACACACAACTCCCTGGGAAGATCCAAAGGCGTTAGAAGCTGTGTGCCAGAAATCGGGGACAGAGTCCATGTATTATTTCTTACTGTCGCAGACACACGAGATCTCTGTTTTATTTCTTACAACTGCATATGAATCGACAGTTACCTCCAAACAAAAAGATGACTTTAAGAAATCTATTTGTCACTTGGGATTTGCAATACTTTCAAAGAGAATCTCTCTAATGTGATAACAGAATGACCATTTTCATTAAATCAGACAGTTGTAGAGCAGGCAAGGCACTAGCTCGTCTAGTTCAGCTCCTTTACTGCAGAATGAAGAAACGGAGGCCAAGGGAAATTAAATGACTGTTGCTGTGATGCCAGAATCTGTTTGTACACGTAATACCTGAAGTGGAAAGAAGAAGGAAACTGACCTTTGTTAGGTGATTATTTTGTGGCACACACTGTGCTAAAGAAGTTTATATACATGATCCCGTTTTACTTCCCAAGAATTCTTGTAGGTATTATTTCCATTTTACAACTGAGGAAATTGAAGCTTGTCATAAGTCATAAAATTAGCAAGGGACGGGGCCTGGATTCAAACTCCTTGTGAATCTAGAGCAGTCAGTTTTCTGCTACACATTTTAAAACTTTCCCTACTAGAATCCATTACAAAAAATAAATATTACGTTGTAACCCAAATACACATACAAACTGAATCGTTTTTTTTTCAAATACCCTTACTATGTATGATGCTCTGTTCTATTCTTTCATGAAAAATACACTAAAATTGATTTTATGATCCATTAATGGGGGTTGCGACCTACAGTTTGAAAAACACAGCATGTTATTTTCCCTTTCCTGTGACCATTCCATTAATATTGTGGAAGAATCTTTCTTTTCCATGCTAACCAACAGTCCTCTTTTTAGCTTTGCTCAGATCTTAGGAGCCAAAATTAAAGGGGAAGTTGTCTTAGTTAGTCTTTGCTCATTTAAATTTATAATAGCTCGTGCAAAACATCATAGCATAATTCTTCCTGTGGCTTTAGGCATTTTACCACCCACATCCCGTACTTCTCTCTCTCTCTCTCTCTTTCTCTCTCTCTCTCTCTCTCTCTTTCTCTCTCTCTCTCTCTCTCTCTCTCTCTCTCTCTCTCTCTCTTTCTCTCTCTCTCTCTCTTTCTTCCTGGCTACGTCCCTGTGAGGGAGCAGATAGACCCATTCAAATTGAACCCTGTCATTTTCTGAACTGATAGGTGGTTTGTTGTTTGAGGAGACTCCAAGGCTATGTCTATAAGAGGCAAATGTAGGCAAGTTATCCACTGATTTACATTTGGCTTAAAAACTTCTCTGAGTGGGTGTGTTGGGTGGTAGTAGTGGTGGAGTTGGCCTACGTATCATTTACCCTGGCACTCCTCCATAGGGCAGGGTGTGCTTGGGTGACCTGGCATTCCCAGCTCATTTCCCGGTGGATGCCATGATGTACCTACTGGGGACACCTATATCACCCATTTACAACCCTTCCTTGGGTAATGATATATCAGGGCCTTCAGTTTCCTGGCCCATGTGGGATTACTCTGAGAGCCCAGAAATGCCATAGGTCTGTCAGTGGTTGTGTTAGATTTTGATAACTGCTGGAACTGATTTAGCCTCCTGGGTGTCAGGGACTGAGTTAAACACGTCACACACATATCTTGTTGAATCCTCAGAGCAGTCCTATGATGAGGATATTATTACATCACTTCATATTAGCCAAAAGGCTAGGTAGGTAGGTGGCTTTCGCTCAGTAAGCACTTAAAGGGCAGGGAAGGGTTGCATTAGAAAACGTAATGGGAAAGGAAGGTGTAGAGATGATATTTATACACAGACACACACACACACACACACACACACATCAAAAATCAAGTTTTGAGGCGTTTTGGTGTCCAAGTTAAGCCTGTCCTGCTTCCTTCCTTTTCTGGCCTTGATCATCTGGGCTCTGTCATCATCTGTTTCAGCCAGCACGATGACAATTTAAATCCTAGAATCTGCTATGCTTGGCTCTTCTCATTTAGAAGAGAAGATTGAAATTGGCTCTTAGATCTGAGCTTACTTTTCCGTCACAGGCAGACTCAACCTTCAGGTGGAAGATAGTTCAGTTTTCCTGTTGGCCGTGGTTCTCAAATACCAGTGCACACAGGAATAAACTAAGAAACATCTTAAAATGCAGATTTCTGAGCTCTGCTTAGTTAGATTTTGAGATCCTTGAGATCTATATTTTAAACAAATTTAGATTTAACAGTGTGAATCGAGGTGATTCAGATTCAAGTGACCTAGGAGCCACATTACGAAAAATGTTAATTCGAGGTCTTATGAGATGTACGCAGGAGTAATCCACACTGTGGGCTTGCTTCCTTGTTAGTCCCGTCTTCAAAATTGTCTTAGGGAGGACCTCAAATATTTTGCTAAAGACAATAACTATAATATACATATAATATTTATTAATATTATATTTATTCATAACAACCATAGATAGAGAGTTAAACAGTGCTTCCAAGCTACCTAGAAGTGTTCTCAGCCATATCTAATCAACCAGGATACAGGTCCCCTGCAGAAATGTGGGGTTCTCCAGCATCAAGGCTGGAGAATCTTCTCTGTCTGTGCAGAGATTATTCGTGCTCTTTCGTATCCACATGTTCCTCCACATTTCCCAGCTTCCCTTGGAGTTGGTTTGGCCCTGTGACTGGGTCCTGGCCAATGGAATGTGGACAAAAGTAAAGAACCATTTCCAGGCCTGATTCCTAAAATACCCAGCATAGTCTTTCACTCTCTTTTTCTTTCCTCCCCCAACTTCAGATAGGTAATGCCAGGGTGAGATTGAAGCTGCAAGATGATAGAAAAATAGGATGGAAACAGCCTGGGCTCCTGGGTCATTGTCTACAGGAGAGCTACTTTGAATTGTGACACAAGCAACAATAAGCCTCTATTGTACTAAGCCCCCACATTTGGGGCTAATTTATTTTAGCAGCACTCTCTAACCTCTCCTAACACTGCTGTTATTAACAACTGATTGATAGTCATGATGGAAATATTTACTTTACTTTGGCAGAACAGACTAATTTGAACTGAACTCCCCATTGTACCAATAACCTAGCAGAACAAAGCCTGGGCAATCTTACTATTGCCCCTTCAAACCAATAGCCCACACAGAACTATTCCAACCAAATATTTGCTGAAAAGTATAAAAGTTAGTCCTGTTTAGCATGCAAGGAATAGCTACCCACTTTTTCTTTTTTCTTTTTTTTGATAGATAAGAAGTGGATTTATTTAGAGAGAAACACAGACAGAGTGTGGGCCATCTCAGAAGGTGAGAAAGGTACCAGGGTATGGGGTTGTCAGTTTTTATAGGGGTGGGTAATTTCATAGGCTAGTGAGTGGGAGGAGTATTCCAGCTACTTTCGGGAAGGGGGGGGATTTCCAGGAATTGGGCCACCGCCCACTTTTTGATCCTTCTGGTCGGCCTTGGAACTGTCATGGCGCCTGTGGGTGTGACATTTGGCTTGCTGATGTGTTACAGTGAGGTATACTGAGGCTCCTCAAGGTCTAGTGGAAGTCGACTTGTCCACCATCTTGGACCCATTTGGTTCCAATCAGTTTATGTCATATCCATGGGCTATGTCATTCTTTCAAAGGCTATGCCCTGCCTCCTTTCCCCCAGTTTCATTCCCCTCTCAGAGATTTTACTCCCATATTCTTATGGGAAGCAAAAGGGCAATAGTCCGTCTTCTGTAACTACTTCAAGGCTGAGTAGGGACATCGACTCTGCCTGTCAGGGAGTAAAAATCTCTGGATGCCTGACCTAGGGGCCCCAAGGGCAGGACAGCTTCTTGTTTTGAGTTGTTATGGGTGGAATCCTTGCATGGTCATCATCTTGATGTGGAACTGGTTGTAACTGCTTCCACAGCCTTTCTATGAATCTCCCTGATGACGAAGTGCTTTTTGTAAGAGCATAGAGTACAAGAATAACTATAAATGACAAAAGACTTAAAAGACATAGTTAAACATCTGATTACAGTGTAATCAATAAACAAACTTGGTTACAAGTTTCTGGCCCTATGCCTCAAACTTGATCACAAACCAACCTTTTCTTTACTGCTTCATCAACAGAAAATTATGAACTCCCTCAAATCTCAGAAAGAAATGGTGTCCATGAATTAAATGGTTCTTACAATCAACAGCTGCTACATAATCTATGGCAAAATAGAAACTAACACGGCATCTGAAAAGATGAAAAATAATGAAAACCTAAGAAGGTACTGCTACCACTCATCGAATTTCTTAAGAATGCGATCACTTAACTTGGCGCATTATCTTTCCCATAAATGTTGAATGTTGACCTTATTTGCTAAACTGAGAAAAATTGGTTTTCTTTCTGTGTGTGCTGGAGCAGTGTTTTCCAGATGCCCGTCATGACCTGTCAATTCGGGGAGTTGAAACAATTATAAGCAGCATTATAAAAGAAACATAAGAGACATTACCGAAGTGTGTCACAAATAGTAAGGGTAAGTATTATATTTTATGAAAGTTGTTTCTGATTAAGCACACACACGCAATTCTTGTTATCAAGGTAGTTATGCTTTACTTAGTTGCCTTGAGCAGTGAATTAGCAAATACTGAACAATTGCTCCCAGAAGACATTCAGGGTTAGGTTCCTGCAAATCTCTGGTCACAATATTTTCATCCACTGATCAATACATAACCTTGTTTTATGTGTGTTTCTGTTTAAAGACACCTTATTAATAAACACGTTTTATTTATTCATTGACATTAAACTCACGGCCAACAGCACTATAACTTATGCCTTAACAAAGCTCATCTAACATGTATTTCCTCCATATGACACATCACAGCCTTTCTTGCACTCTGGAACACTAGATAGCACTTCAGCACTATGCTTGGGAGCTATTTTAGGCAATGAAATCACCAACAAAAAGCACAAAATACAAAAATGTGGCACTAAATAGACCAAAAAGGACACTCTTACAGTATGAGAGTTGAAATTAGAAGGCTGTTACCTTGTTTGACCTCAGCTAGGAATTTGCATATAAGGCAACTCAATTTTTTTGATGCTCTCTGCAAGCACATGTCCTCGATTGACCATAAAATGACTGTAAATATTGATTTTGGGGTTACAAATAAATGTTAGCAAGTTAGTAAATTAGCAAATACGGAAACTGAGCAGGATTGACGATCAAAGCTGCTGGATATTGAGAGATGGCCTCAATTAAACGTAGAATGATTTTATGAATACATTTATATTAATAAATATGTGCTACAAAGTTTATATATAAATAATATTAAGAGATACTATAGGTAAGACCTGTAAATTCTGTCACATAATAGGTAATTAACAGAAATGCCACTGATGGTTCAAAGAATGGAGCTTCCGTAATGGCAGATTACCTGTGTCCCTCATTTTCTCTGAAAATCTGCTGACTAAATATGATTGGTAGCCAAAGATGTACAATTGATCTTAGAAGAGTTCTATTACAGCCAGGAGTAGTTGCTCAGATTCAGAGAAGGTTCAGTTGTGGCAGCTCTATCTAAACACTTCTACAGTCTAGACCTAGTCTTTTATTTTCTACAGAACTGGTCTGGGAGGTAGTGGGATATGAGATTAGGGATCTCATTAGGGATGTGATTTTATTCATACAACATTTTGGATAAGGTAAAACGATAAGGACAGAAAACATATCAGTGGTTGCTAGTTGCTTTTTTTTTTCCCAACTATTTCTTTTAGATCTATCCATGTTGATATACAGAGTTCTAGTTCATTCCTTTTTAACTGCTACATAGTTATTCCATCATATAAATATATCATTCTTCATTTATCTGGTCCCCTACTGATGGACGTTTAGGTTGTTGCATTTTTTGCTAACACAGCAAACAGCAAAATGAGTATCATTGTGCGTATTTTTCAAAATGAAAAAAAAAATTTAATTTTATTTAAGTATAGCTGATTTCAAAATGAAAGATTTAAAAATCTACTCTTTAGTAACTTTCAAATATGCAATACAGTATTACTAACTATAGTCACCATGCTGAACATTACATTCCCATGACTTATTTATTTTATAACTGGAAGTTTGTACATTTTGACCCCCTTCACTGTTTTCAGTTATATCCCACTCCTTGCCTCTGGCAACCAACAATCTATTCTCTGTATCTATGAGCATGATTTTGTTCATTTGTTTCTGTTGCTGTTTTTTAAAATTCACATATAAATGAGATCATATGAAATTTGTCTTTCCCTGTATGACTTACTTCACTTAGCATGATGCCTTCAAGGTCCATCCATGTTGTTGCAGATGGCAAAATTTCCTTATTTTTTATGGCTGAACAATATTTCAATGTGTGTGTATGTATGTGTGTATGTATATATATATATATATACACATATATATATTTAGTTTTCTTTATCCATTAATCCATCAATGGACACTTAGGTCATTTCCATATCTTAGCTAAATAATGCTGCAAAGAACTTGGGAATGCTTACTTTTTTTTTTTTTTTTTTTTTGCGGTATGCGGGCCTCACTGTTGTGGCCTCTCCCGTTGCGGAGCACAGGCTCCGGATGCGCAGGCTCAGCGGCCATGGCTTACGGGCCCAGCCGCTCCGCAGCATGTGGGATCCTCCCGGACCGGGGCACAAACCCGTGTCCTCTGCATCGGCAGGCGGACTCTCAACCACTACGCCACCAGGTAAGCCCTGCTTACATTTTTTCGTTTTCTTCAATAAATACCCAGAAGTGGAATTGTTGGATCATATGATAGTTTTATTTTTAATTTTTTGAGGAACCTCCATACTGTTTCCCATAGTGGTTGCACCAGTTTACATTTTCACCAACAGTGCACAAGTGTTCCCTTTTCTCCACATCTTTGCCAACATTTGTTATTTCTTGTCTTTTTGATAAAAACCATTCTAACAGGTGTAAGGTGATATCTTATGTGGTTTTGATTTCCATTTCTCTGATGATTAGTGATGTTAAGTATCTTTTCATGTACCTGTTGGTCATCTGTATGTCTTCTTTGGAAAAACGTCTATTCAGATCTTCTGCTCATTTTATTAAAAAAAAAAAAAATTGCATTTCCCTGGTGGTCCATTGGTGAAGACTCTGTGCTGCCACTGGGGGCGGGGGGGTGGCATGAGTTCAATCCCTGGTCAAGGAAGTTCTGCATGACACGTGGTGCAGCCAAAAAGAAAAAAATTATTGAAGTGTAGTTGATTTACAATGTTCTGTTAATTTCTGCTGTACAGCAAACTGACTCATATATATATATATATATATATATTTAATATTCTTTTCCATTATGGTTTATCACAGGATATTGAATACAGTTCCCTGTGCTCTGCAGTAGAACTTTGTAGTTTATCCATCCCATATACACTAGTTTGCATCTGCTGACCACACGCTCCCAGTTCTCACCCCACCACCCCCGACCATGGCAACAATGTCTGTTCTCTATGTCTGTGAGTCTGTTTCTGTTTTATAGATATGGTCATTTGTGTTGTATTTTAGATTTCCACATACAAGTGATATAATATGGTATTTGTCTTTCTCTATCTGACTTTGCTTAGTATGATAATCTCTAGGTCCACCCATTTTCCTACAAATGGCATTATTTCATTCTTTTTCATGGCTGAATAATATTCCATTGTGTGTGTGTGAGTATATATATATACATACATATATATATATATATATAAAATATATACCACATCTTCTTTATCCATCCATCTGTTGATGGACATTTAGGTTGTTTCCATGTCTTGACTATTGTAAATAGTGCTGCTATGAACATAGGGGTGTAAATATCTGCCCATTTTTAAATCAGATTGTTTTTTGCTCCTGAGCTGTATGAGTTCTTTATATATTTTCAGTATTAACCCCTTGCAAGATATATGATTTGCAAATGTTTTCTCCCATTCAGTAGCTGCCTTTTCAGTTTGTTGCTGGTCTCCTTTCCTGTACAGAAGCTTTTAAGTTTGATTTAATTTAACTTGTTTATTTTTACTTTTCTTACCTTTGTTTTTGGTGTCAGATTAAAAAAATCATCACCAAGACTGACATCAAGGAGTTTGCCATCTGTGTTTTCTTCTAGTAGTTTTATAGTTTCAGGTCTTACATTCAAGTCTTCAATCCATTTTGAGTTAATTTTTATGTATGGTGTAAGGTAGTGGTCCAGTTTCATTCTTTTCCATGTGGCTGTCCATTTTCCTGACACTTTTTATTGAAAATACTGTCCTTTCCCTACTGTTTATTTTTGGTTCCTTTGTTGTAAGTTATTTGACCTTATGTTCATGAGTTTATTTCTGGCCTCTCTCTCTGTTCCATTGATCTATGTGTCTGTTTTGATGCCAATACCAAGTTGTTTTGATTACAGTAGCTTTGTTTTATAGATTGCAATCAGAAAGTGTGATGTCTCTAGCTTTGTTCTTTTTCAAGATTGCTTTGGTTATTTGGGATCTTTTGCTGTTCCATACAAATTTTAGGGTTGTTTTTTCTGTTTCTGTGGAAAGTGCTATTAGAATTTTTATGGGGATTGCATGGAATCTGTAGATTGCTTTGGGCAGGATGGACATTTTAACAATATTAATTCTTCCAATCCATGAGCACAAAACATTTTTCCATTTATTTGTGTCTTTTTCAATTTCTTCCGTTAATGTCTTATAGTTTTCAGTGTAAAGGTCTTTCCCCTCCTTGGTTAAATTTATTCCTAGACATTTTATTCTTTCTGATGCAATTATAAGTGGGATTGTTTTCTTAATTTCTCTTTCTGGCAGTTCTCACAAAAATCTTTTAATTGCTCAGTTTGAACAATATAAATGCTGAAGTAGGAGAAAAATTTCATAATGACTTCAATGTCAGTAGAAAGGACATTAGATGACGTTTGAACAGCATTTGCAGAATATGGCAGGATAGCCAACACCTTACATTCATGTTTTGCTTCAACTTTGACTAAACATTGTCTGCACTTTCATGCAAATATCTAGCAGAATTTGTATTCATGGTTTTGCCACCAAAAGCAGTACAGTTTTCTCATTAACTCCTAACACAATAATAGAACCCTTCTGAAGTCTCATCTGGAAGAGATTTTACTCACAATAGCCTTATAAGTAACACTTTTTCATGAGAAAAGTAATTGTACAAACAAAGGGAACATGTTTTCTGCATTATGGCTATTTGCATCTATAGCTATGTTGTAAAAAGTTAAGGCATTAGATTTTCCATAAGCTCTGTAACAATAAGTGGAACTATTACGTTTTTATTGTTGTAATAGATTTCACTCTGATAATTTATTTGTAATTTTGGGATCAGAAAATACTTCTGGTAGCAGCACATTCCAACAGTTATTTGAGATGAAGGCGGATGATATCCAGTGTGGAAAGCCATTACAGCTTCTGCTGTGATTATTTTATCTTCTTCATCTGAATGTCCCATAAAAATTTATTATTTTATCACATCTTTGGCAGTAGTTGAAGAAATTACATTTCTTATATTTAGTTATTTTATACTGATTTATATCTGTCTTTCTACAATTTTTAAAACATTAAATCAACAATTGGGAATTGTACAGAGAATTTCCAAAGGACTTTTTCCTCATTTAATCAATGTTCACTGATCAGAAAATGTATTACAAAATTTATATTATGTTTTGGCATTTTGGGATTCAAATATACACAAATTAAAGGCCACACAGCAAGGAATGAAAATTGAATTTGATAACATCATGGTCGTGATGGTGTGTTTGTCATTCACAAGTAAGAGCTCATAACTAGCTGTAAGCAGGGTTTGAACTGTTGAAAGAATTGCAAACTTGTGAACGACTCAAGAACTGATGTAAAAAAGATGAACTTCCCCTTTGCACAAGGAAGAGCTGTACTCGTAAGGCACAGTATTACTGAGTTAATGTTTTGGGAAGCCTGGCTTTCAGGGATCGGTGGACTTTCAGAAAGTCCATATGTGCTAGTGTGGCCACTGGAATGAGGCACTTACTGATTGGCTGTTGTCCTGAAACATGGGGTTGTCACTGATTGGCAGACTTTCGGAAGCTTGGATGTCATTGATTTGCTAACTCTCAGAAGCAGTTACTGGAGTGAGGCTCTTGCTGATTGGGTGATTTTTCAGAACATGAGCACTGATCTATCCGTAATTAATGGTGGTTCCCTCTTCATGACTTGGGACTTTAGCCAAAGAACAGTCTTTTCTTTTCTTATGTATGAAAAATATGTATTTTAATTCTAAGTCCCTCCTTCTGGTTTTCCCTCAGCCAGACCTGCAGGAGAGGGCAACTCACGTTGTACAGATGTGTGGAGGAATAATTTGGGGCTGGAGTTGCCATTTAAGAGACTTAAGCTCCAGTTACTGTGGTGGAAAAATAGCACCAACTTTTCATAAGTATTGAGAAGAGCTGAATATAGGACACTTAGGTAGACCCGACCAAGTCAATACAGGAAGCAGGAAAGGTCATTTAAATACAGGACACGTCCTGTGCATTCAGGAGGACACGCAACCGACCCCAACCGCATCTCTGGCCCTGTTCCTCTCCTTCCAGGGTCTCGAGGGTTCTCAAAGGGGTGGGGCCCAAGTTGAAGCTGGATGGTTTCAGAAGTCCCATGCCACATTAAAGAGACACTGAGAAGTTTAAGTCGAGTAGTAACATGATTAGATTTGCATTTTAGAAAGATTATGCCAGCATCTGGGTGATAGATTCAGGGGTAGGGCCCAGAGACTGGAACCAGGCATGCCTGTTAAGAGGTTCAGCACTCAGGACAAGGAAAATTAATAATTTACTTATAATATTTCATAAATAACTGTTAAAGTTTAAAATTTTATTTTATTAATTTATTTTTAATTTAAAAGACATCATTTTACCAATAATCTTAGGAAAGTTTGGGCAGTGACAAGGAAGGGACTCAAACTTGGCAAAGAACCATGAAATTCATAATAGCTCCCCCTATTAGGAGTCATGTGTGTGCTGGGTAAGGAGTGGTTTTGCATACATTACCTTCACTGTGTCATTATGAAGGAGGCAATTAATTTAGTGCAGTGGCTAAGAGCCAGGTTCTGAGATCAGAATCATGGGGTTCAAATCTGGGTTCTGTCACTTATTGATCGTGCCACCTTAGGACTCACTTTCTTCATCCCTATGATGGAGATAACAGAGTTATCTTGTGTGATCATTTAAGGACTACATAAGATAATGGGCTTAGATTGCTGTGTACAGGTTGTATCTTGTTATAAATGCTAATATATAAATGTTAACTGTTATCATAACATAATTTTACAGATGAAAAAACTGAATCTTAGAAAGATTAGGTTACTTTTCCAAGGTCACATAGGAAAAGGCAGGGGTTTGACGCAGATACATCTGACTTCAAAGCTTCCAATCTATATCATTACTCTCTACTAGCTCTAAATATCTGAGACACAGGTCTGGAGAAAATAAAATATGTGCCCATGAAAGAGGAAAACTTGAAGTTTTTTTTTTTTTCATAAGAAGAAAGGATTATGTGTTCTAGCAGTTGTTGTCTCAGTCATAATAAGACATTGGAAGCTAAGACAGGCCAACAGACATGTCTATTACTTGAGGTTCAGTTATAACGTCTTCTTTAATCAAGCTATCTCACACAACATTATGCCAACTAGAACCTTGGTGGAAATGGAATACGGAATCTGGAAGAAATGGTTACCACTTTTTAAAAGACTATGGTTGTTTTAAAAAAAACTTAATACAGTGTCTGTTTTTTTAAATTGCACTGACATTAATTCAATATCGGGCAGTGGAAGGTTTTTGCCATTTCAACTTCCATCAGTCAAAGATGTCCAGTAGGGATGTTATACATCTGGTCACACAGAGAACACCTACTCAAGTGGCTTCTGCTGTGAACTAGTTTGAGTCAACTTAAAATAATCTGAGTTGGAACATTCTCCCTGTGTCTCCGCTGCTATTGCTATTCTTGCCTTACTTTTGACGTTTGGCTCAGCTACTGTTTATCCAAATTTAAGGAAACAGGAAGACAGATAGTTCAAAGTCATGGTAATAGAGTAGCCTCTAGATTAAGAGTTCCATTCCAAACGCTTTCTTTAAGAACAGAATAACAATCCTAATTAAGGGTTTATAGATAGCTTTTTTAGTTACTAAATTGATGTAGACCTCTGAGCCCAGATCTTAAATTTTAGTTAATTGTTTGGTTTCCACAATAAATTGAAGTTTTTGTTTCCCTTTAGGTAGACCTTATTAAAACCGCAGTTTTCACTTCTCAATTTACAGAATTTGAAATGCGTTAATTACTTTTTTTTCCCCCTAACAGCTTCATTGAGGTGTCATTGACACACAATAAAGTGTACATATATAAAGGGTACAATTTGATGTTTTGACATATGTACACACCCATGAAACAATCACCACAATTAAGACAATCAGAAGTATCCATGAAAATTTCCTCATGCCCCCTTTAAAAATCCCTTCTTTCTACAGCCCCAAGGCATGAAGATATTGATCTATTTTCTTTCACTGTAGCTTAACATGTGTGGTAGGCAGAATTTTAAGACGATCCCCAATGACCCTCACTTTTGTACAATCCTCTCTCCTTTGAATGTGGAGAGAACGAGTAAATATGATGAAGTATCATTTCCATGATTGATCTCTGGTGGCCTTGGCCTACAGCGGCTTGAAGCAGGGTTTCAGATCCCAGCCAGAGATTGAGGTCAGGTCGCAGCGGTGAGAGCACCGAATCCTAGCCACTAGAACAGTGTTCAGTGACAAGGCCCTGGCCCTACGGCTTTGCAGAAAAAGAATTCCCACAAAGATGGAAAGTAGTGAAACAAGTAGAGTATTTATTAGGGAAAAAAGAAGTACAGTACGTGGGGATAGACACAAATGGGTGGGCTCAGAGAGAGAGTCGTGCCCTCGTGGCAGTTTGGATCACTTATATGGGGCATTTCTTCTGGGTTTCCTTTGGCCAATCATTTTGATTTGCCTGGTTCAAAGTCTGTATTTGGTATAGCTCAGGATTTTCCCATGTGTGCGTATGCAGCTCTTAGCCAAGATGAATTCTACCGAAGAGGCCTATGGGTAATGAGCATCAGTTGGCATCACTCCGCTTTTGACCTCCAAGGAGCCTTTCTGCTCATGTGTAGTCGGGGAGGTCTCCTGATTTCAAGAATGAGGAATATGTGGTCTCTTATCTTCTATCTGGGCAGGGCCCAGCCTCCTCCATCATCCTGCTTTTATGAAGTTTCTGCTATTATGGAGTTTCTGTCCACAGTGGGGAAACTGTTCAGGCTGGGGCCCATCTATCTCCTGCCTCATGATGAAGTCCTGTTAATATGGCAAAAAGGATTTGGCCAATGTAATTAAGTGTACTAATCAGTTGACTTTAAGATAAAGAGATTATTTAGGTGAGGCTAAATGAGCCAAATAAGCCTTCTAAAAGCAAAAGTACACTTGGTGACTCGTTAGGCAGCAAGAGAAAACTAATATAGATTTTGGTACATGGAAGTGGGGTGCTGCCATAAGAAATTCTTAAAATGTGGGTGTAGCATTGGAATCAGACAATGGGTAGAGGCTGGAAAACTGTTAGTAGAAATATAGATGTTAAAGACACTGCTGGCGAGGTCTCAGAAGGAAGTGAGCAAAGACATTACTGGAATATGGAGGAAGAGGATTCTTGTTATCCTCGTGACAGAAAGCTTGGCAGAATTTTGGCCTTCAGTTATGTGGAAAGCAGAATTTGTAAGCACGGAACTTGGATATCTAGCTAAGGAGATTTTTGAACAAAGTGTTGAAGCTTCTGCCTGGCTTCTTCTTGCTACTTATAACAAAATGCAAGAGGAGGGGCTTCCCTGGTGGCGCAGTGGTTGAGAGTCCGCCTGCCGATGCAGGGGACACGGGTTCATGTCCTGGTCTGGGAAGATCCCACATGCCGCGGAGCAGCTGGGCCTGTGAGCCATGGCCGCTGAGCCTGCGCGTCTGGAGCCTGTGCTCCGCAACGGGAGAGGCCACAACAGCGAGAGGCCCGCGTACTGCAAATAAATAAATAAAAATAAACAAAATGCAAGAGGAGAGAAAATACATTGAGAGAAAAACTGTTAAAGAGAAAGGAACCAGGACCTGATGGTATTGAAAGGTCTCTGCCTATCCAAATGGCAAAAGATGTTAAAATTAAGTGATTTGCCATCAGGAGAGAATGATCTAGAAAAAGCTGAGGGTATGATGCTACAATCCTTTGCTGAAACCTGGGAAAGTTAACAAAAGATCAGAATTCTCATGTTAATTCAGGTTAACGGAAAAGGAAGGCAGGTTCAGTTCCCTAACCTCCACTAGTATCTGTTGTGTTGCTCCCAGAAGTGACTTAAGACTCCTTAAAATTTGATTAGGTCCTCTAAGCCACCCACGTAAACATGCTGTTTAGATAAGAACAAAGTGTTTGCTATGGAAACACAGCTTCAAGGCCGATCTCTTTCCATTCCTTCCACTCCCTTTCAGCCTTACTACTTTCCCTGTAATAGTTCTATATATAAATCCTGGAGTTATCACTGTTGGGTAGTAGCAAGTTACTTGGTTCACATCCTTTGATATTATGACATTTTAAAAAATTGGAGTATTTTGAACAAGTACATGGAGAGACTTAGACTGTCAAGGTTTTCAATTCTTAGATTGGAGAACTGGTTTAGGGGTTACCCGCATTACAGCATACGTCTGGGGTTCAAGTGAATGGTGAGTTCAGGTGCCAGAACTTGTGCTAGAATTATGGTCTGGCTTTCTAGGTCGTCCTCCACGGCTAGCACAAATAACAGAGATAGCTGAGGGCTAGATCGACTGTAGGTATGCACTTTTGCACATCTCGCTACCTTACAATAAGTTTCAGTATTTTGAATATCTATTTTTAAAATTTAGTTTGAATACTAAATTGATACATTTTTAAGCTTCACACCACTGTTTATTTATGTCAGAGAGATTTCTTGGGAGTTACTATTTATAGACTGTTAAAGACCCCTCAGGCAATGTCCAGGCTGTTGCATGTGGACAGTTTCTTGAATTATAGCACAGAAACTTTAATACCTACCTCAGGAATGATAGGGGTCTTAAATAGGCAGTATATTCACTAAAGAAACCTAGAGTTTTCTTAGATTGCCAACCTTAGTAAGACAAGAAATGTCAGGGTGACAAAGTTTAAGTGGCTCTTTTCAGATATGTTACACTGATTGTCTATATTTAAGATGCAAAACAGCCTCCCAGGAGCTATTTAATTAAGTGAAAGTAAGTCTAGTCCCTTTGGAATCGAATGGTTCAGTGAGCAAATACATACCAGCAAGTGAAGGAAGTGGGGTAACTTATTATGTGCTTCATAGACACACTGACACTTTATAACCCCGTATCAAGGATCCTAAACAGTGATTGGTTGAGAAAATTATCAAACTGACTTTAAATTTCGGCAGGTACAAAATTGTCATGCAAAAGCCCAGGACAGTGTGCCACTCAGTCCTCAAAGAGAAAGATAAGAAATCCTGGATATTCAAAGTCCCTTTGAAGGCTTTTAAGGTAAGATGGACCCAACTGATTTCTTTGGAAAGAAATTCGAATTTCAGAGAAGCCAACTCGATTTAAAAAAATGAATAACCCTTATGATTAGACATTTTCCTTCCCTTTTGACTTGTCAAATTAAAATTATGTTTTAAAAGATAATGGAAAATTATGTGGTAAGTGGTGCTAATTCCACCTAGCAAAATATTGCATCACTGAAGAATCAGATTTGTTTTCCACAGCCATTATGTTAAAATATAAGTTGCTAATAGGAAAAGTATATGTACGATGAAGCACATATTTTATATCTAAAATATTAACAACGGAATGAGTGATTAGAATATTTTATGCATAATTCACTAAAGCTCCATTACTGTTATTTTTATGCAGAAAAACCATCTCTTTCAAATAACATTTAAACACTGACTGTATTAAGAAATGAACATGGACTTAGGAATTTGATTTAACACATTATGTTACATTTATTTCAAAGTTTGGCTAATCTAGTCAGTAATAAACTCTATGAGGATAGGACTCATATCTGTTCCCAGGGTTCAGTATATGGCCCACATTAGGCCTTCAAATGTTTGTTGAATGAATATCAGTTTACATTTAATTTTTTGGTCCCTGAAAAATCAACCTTTGGCCTAAAATAATAATAAATTGTTATTATTATTATTTTACCAATTGACATTAGGGTTTTAAAACTAGATTAAAATACTTCTACTTAGGATATCTGGAGAATCTGACTTCTTTCACACACTTTTTCTGTTTCATGCTATAATAATAGGCTTGGCAAATAAAAGACATGTTACTAAAAAATTGGTAAACTGAGGTAGAAACCTTGTAATTATCTGGTTGCTTTTATTAGTTTTGATAACAAATTAGATAACCAGATATAAATAACTACCTTGGGCTTTGAAACAGGGCTTTATTTAAGCTTTGCTTTTCAAGGTTTTATTAACTTGTTCAAATTAAGTAAAATCTCATTTTGTTTGTGATAATACATAAAATAATCTGAAGGGGGTTCACACAATTCTGAAGCCTCTGCTTTCAGACTGACAAAACAGAGGCCATTTCTATAGTAGCTTTTCAAGCCGTTTACCTACCTGTGGACACAGTGGCAAGTAGCGTCGTACATTGTGCAATTGTTCTGGAGTAGATTTGAAAGAGAGCTAAAGTGGTCAGATTGCTGGATTGCAGTTCAGAAATGGGATGCACATAACTCTGTCCTTCACTATAAATTCCTTTCCAGGATACCATGTTTCCTCCAAATCACAGTGTAGACTGGTCTTCTGCAGAGTCTATGTAATAATTAGGTTTGGGACTGCAAAGTACAGTATAACCTCTGCTTACTAAACAGCTGCCCTTCCACATCTATGCCCCAGAGCTCTGCATTATAGTGTCCTGAGGTCACATCAGCCTCGTTTTTAATCTATAGCATTTTTGAAAGAGGTCTAGCTATTCTTGGCTTTCTGTTGAACAGCTATAAGAGTAAGCACATTTTTTTCCCCTCTCAATAGCTCTGGAACTGGGTCCTCTCTCCTGTGAAAATGCCAATATTTCTAGGACAGTCGATATTCACTGCGGTTTTATTATATTTCCACTATCAACATTAAATTCAATCAAGGCTATCTTATGACATACAATATTATAATCTATAAATCCAGTGGGAGTGCATGAAATAGAAGTAAAATTCCTCCTTCCTTTCTATAGTAATAGCATCATTATATCAAGAAATCCAATTTGCAGTAAACAGCGGTTTAAAATTTTGATTCTCATGAACTCAATGTCTATCCCAATGTATCAAAAATGTACATTAGATCGTTTCTGAATGTGGATTCTAACAGGAATGAAGGATCATGTTTTTAGAAGTTCCACATAATAATTGCTATCATTTATTGAGACTGTTAAATGCCCGGAACAGTGCTACATGTTGCTTAGAGTAATAAGTATATATTCATCAGCAACATTCACAAAATAGCTTTTTCTGTGCTGTGGTTTGGAATACAGTGATCACCAAGACACTCTCCTGGACCTCAGGAGCTCTCAGTAGGGTGGGGGAACATATAAGTAGCCCCCAGGTACTTTAAAACAGTGAAAACTGTGCAGCGCTACTAGCGAGGTGTGCAGAAGCTCCTGGGTGTAAAGAGGAGAGAGACACCAAACGCCCTTTGACATGGAGTCAGAGAATGTTTCTCAGAGAAGATTCTTCTGCTAAGATAATTGGGATAATCCTGAAGTGCAGGTATTCTTATTATCCCAGACAGAGGAATCAAATGCTTAAGAAAGCTACTTAAATTCTTCAAGCTCACACATCAGGGAGCAAAGATAGAATTGGAACCCAGGTCTCTGAATCCAAACTCCATGTTCTTTCATCTTCATGCTAGTAACTTCTTTTCTGTACAGTCTAGCCAGCCCAATAGTGTGGCTTTGGGGTGGGGATGATAAACACAATCTTTTAAGCACAATCTTAGCAGAATTAGTT
Organism: Globicephala melas; assembly: GCF_963455315.2. Taxonomy (NCBI): domain Eukaryota; kingdom Metazoa; phylum Chordata; class Mammalia; order Artiodactyla; family Delphinidae; genus Globicephala; species Globicephala melas. The sequence goes on along the minus strand of NC_083318.1, from coordinate 132,639,743 downwards.
AATCCTTGATTAAAACTATTCAGAAGACACATTATTGCCATCAGGAACAACAGAAGGAGAAAGTTATAGTTATGGTTTTTGTAACTGCCTGGCTATACCCCTTTGTTGGCAAAGGCAGAAAAAGTCTAGGTAGCGCCATCAGTGCTGAGCTGGATGACGCCGTTGTACGTCACTGTGGCTCCAGGTGTGCTCTGGAGCACTGAGTCTTGACAGCTTCTTCTGATGTTGCGTCTATACTCCTTGCCTAGGAAAAACGCAAATGCTTACAGACCAAAATAATACATTATATGGCTATCATATTTTGTTTCATAAGTAATTTTGTGCTGTTCTTTTTTCTTCAAAAACAGCCTGATTAATATTTCTAAAGGAAATGAAGATAATTATATATTTTTGCATTTGGACAGTAGCATGGGCCATTCCAGTAAGTATGCCTTCCTCAAAAAAATCCTTCTTACTTTGTTATCTCTTTTCAGCTAACATTTATATATATATACTTTTTTTTTTCTTGAGACCTTGTCGATCAGCTGAGTCTAAACTTTTAGATTTACATGAAAGACTTTACAAGATATATTTGGGGTCTCAACAAAACCAAATAGGCACTCCAATTCATGCTCCCGTTCTTCTAATTGAAACTCCTGTCTTGTTGGAAGGATTATTTCTTTTAAAATTCACTCAGATTCATTTACATTTAATGCTTAGAAGTCATGGAGACTGTCCATCTTTGCTAACACCCTATGAGTTTCATTCTAATATCAACAAAGTCTGTATTGTTTAGGAAGATTTCAAGAAAGAAAAATAGGAAAAAAAATCATGTGTTTTTTCAACAAAGGGAAAACTGATGTTTCACTCAGAAAGTTAAATTTGGAATATACAGATAAATACCAACAAAGAAAAATTACGAAAATTAAACCATTTGTAATTTTATTAGCCAGCTGTTATGGTTAACATTTTGGTATGTTTTCATAATACCAAATACTTTGGTATTTCTGTAGTTGAGAATTTTCTCAACTGTTTTCATTGTGCTCCTGAAGGGCACAGAAGTAGCAAAGTACTTGCCTTTGCTTCCTCCCTGGCTCTGGTCACACCTACTATTTTCTTAGGGGTTTTGGCCAGGATTATACTTAATGTGGGTCTGGTGCTATTGCAAGAAGCATCGTACAGAAATATCAAAGGTCTCTCTTCATTTTTATAAAAGACTATTCCTTTTCTACAGTTAAGTGATCTGGTTAATACTTCAATAAAATTGGGAATACTGCCAAGTTTAAATTCTACATAAGCCCTATAACAAGCCACTTCTCTTTTCTACCCAGTTAGATCATACTTTGACCTTTGTGTTATATCTTTTTTTCTTCATTTGGAGAAAATTGTGTGTGTGTGTGTGTGTGTGTGTGTGTGTGTGTGTGTGTGCATGTGTGGGCACACATGTGCACAAAATAAGAATGTTTTCAATTTCCAGTATTTTCACTTTGGTAGGTTCCTCAAATCAAGCCATTGGAGAGACATGCTGTTGACAAATCTGTGAATTTAAATCTTCTAGCAGAATTGAAAGTGCCGATACAGGTATAGGATGTGAAATGTGTTTCTGAGTTGTTTTTAGATTCCACTAACTTCCAAAAAATTGATGCTCATCTTTTCAGTTTGCCTTACTTTAAGATGGTATCCACAATTTATTTTGCATTGTTTCTCTTTTCCAGGATGAGTTAAATGCCAATGATACCACCAAAGAAAGTGGTGTCCTCCTGCATGAAAATGAAAGAGGAAGGCAACAGTACACCAAAGATGGGTACAAAGGAGAGAGAAATGGTTCTGAGGGGGCAGAAGTGGGAGAGAAAAGTTCTTCTGCACGTTCCATGTTAGCAAATGAAGAGGGGAATACTGAGGATCTGAATGGGGGCACAGGAAAACCAGAAACATATGGTCATGATGGACTCCATCAAGAAGACAGCACCACAGCAAATGGCGTCAGGGGACAAGTAAGCATCATCGACAGTGCTGGAACAGCAAATGGGAGCAATGTTAATGGGATTACTGGGAACAATTCCCAAAATGGGGGTGTTGGAAATGCAAGTCAGAGTGAAGATGCCACTGTTGTCCAAGAAGATGGACGTCAAGGGGCTGGAAGCAATAATGGCACAGGTCACAAGGATGAAATAAGTGGGAATTTCTGTAGAAATGGGGGTGATGCAAGTGAAGAAACACCTCAGAGAGAAGGCGAGAGCAACGGGAATGAGGAGACAGGGGTAACACCAGGGGAAAGTGGAGATAGCAATAGAGAAGATGTCGCCTTGGACAATTCTGATGGAAGTCCTAGTGGGAATGGAGCAGATGAAAATGAAGACAAGGGCTCTGGTGATGATGAAGGTGAAGAGACAGGGAATGGAGAAAAAGGCCCTGATAACAGCAAGGGCCAAGAGGGTCAAACTCATGAAACAGAAGGTGATGATGACAATAGCTTAGGTCAAAGTTCAATTAGTGGTGAAGCTGATGACCCTGCGGACAAAGAAGACACCCATGCCATTGATGGACACAATACCTCCAAGAGTGAGGACGATTTTGATGGTATTTCAGGAGACAATGGTAGCCAAAAAATAGAGGACACTCAAAAACCCAATCAGAGAGAAAGCAAAGCTGTGGAAAATGGAATCACTGAAAAATTAGAGCCACCTGCTATTGGGAAGAACCAAGTTAAGGTTAGTTTGTGAAGCTGGTTTCTTTCAAGGACAGTTTAAATTCTCCCCTTCCTTCCATGATGGTAGCATGAAAATAAATCATGACAAATAGTCATGTATTTTTGCATCTAAATTACTTGAATATTTGATGGGAAAGCTAGAGTCCATACTAGACTTTGCTATAGAACAATTTTAAAAAGCAGAAATCTCTGAAAATTTGGTTATAATTCTTCAAAAGTCTTATGCTAAATAATTAATGCAGCACGTAACTGTTTACGAAAGCTCTTACTGGGTAAAGGCACAAATGGGATGGTCTATAATCTAAACACCAGAGTACTTTCAAGTATTGAATAAAGCACGTTTTCACAGACAGATGTTTCTGAAGTACTGGAAGCTGAACTCCTGTTCTATGGCCACTTTCCCCAGTCAGTCTTCCTCAAACCAATGCAATTTTGCGGAACAACATTCACTAATTAATCATTCTTTTCTCTATCTTTCCATAGGGAATAGAAATGGAATGTCCCAGCAGTGGCGACAGAAACAATATTACCAAAGTATCTGGGAAAATGAATGAAGATAAAGAGAGTAAAGGCCAACATGGAATGATTGTGTGCAAAGGAAATGTCAAGGCACAAGAAGAGGTTGACGTCATGCAGGGACCTGGCCAGAAATTAGAACCTCAAGATAAGTTTGGACCCAGCAAAACACGTAGTGACAGTAACAGTGATGGCTATGACAGTTATGAGTTTGGTGATGAATCCGTGCAAGGAGATGATCCCAACAGCAGTGATGAGTCTAATGGCAGTGATGATACCAATTCTGAAGGTGACAACAACCACAGTAGCCAAGGAGATGCTTCTTATAACTCTGATGAATCAAGTGATAATGGCAATGACAGTGACTCAAAAGGAGGAGAAGAAGGTGATAGTGATAACACTTCAGATGCTAATGATAGTGGTGGTGATGGCAATGGTGACATTGGTAGTGATAAGAATGGAAAATCAGGCAGCACCAAAGATAACTCAGACAGCAGTGACAGCAGCGACAGTAGTGACAGCAGTGACAGCAGTGACAGTAGTGACAGCAAATCAGACAGCAGTGACAGCAGCAATAGCATCAACAGTAGTGACAGCAGTGACAGCAGTGACAGTAGTGACAGCAGTGACAGCAGCAATGGCAGCAACAGTAGTGAAAGCAGTGACAGCAGTGACAGCAGCGACAGTAGTGACAGCAGTGACAGCAGTGACAGCAGCAATAGCATCAACAGTAGTGAAAGCAGTGACAGCAGTGACAGCAGTGACAGTAGTGACAGCAGTGACAGTAGTGAAAGCAGTGACAGCAGTGACAGCAGTGGTAGCAGCAAGTCTGACAGCAGCGACAGTAGCAACAGTAGTGACAACAAATCAGACAGCAGTGACAGTAGTGACAGCAGTGACAGCAGTGACAGTAGTGATAGCAGTGACAGTGGTGACAGCAAATCAGACAGCAGTGACAGTAGTGACAGCAGTGAAAGTGACAGTAAATCAGACAGTGACAGCAGTAACAGCAGTGACAGCAAGTCAGACAGCAGCGACAGTAGTGACAGCAGTGACAGTAGTGACAGCAGTGACAGCAAATCAGACAGCAGTGACAGTAGTGACAGCAGTGAAAGTGACAGTAAATCAGACAGTGACAGTAGTAACAGCAGTGACAGCAAGTCAGACAGCAGCGACAGTAGTGACAGCAGTGACAGTAGTGACAGTAGTGACAGCAGTGACAGCAAATCAGACAGCAGCGACAGTAGTGACAGCAGTGACAGTAGTGACAGTAGTGACAGCAGTGACAGCAAATCAGACAGCAGTGACAGTAGTGACAGCAGTGAAAGTGACAGTAAATCAGACAGTGACAGTAGTAACAGCAGTGACAGCAAGTCAGACAGCAGTGACAGTAGTGACAGCAGTGACAGCAGTGACAGCCAATCAGATAGTAGTGATAGCAGTGACAGTAGTGACAGTGACAGCAGTGATAGTGACAGCAGCGACAGTGACAGCAGTGATAGTGACAGTAGTGACAGAAGTGACAGCAACAGCAGTGACAGCAACAGCAGTGATAGTGACAGCAGTGACAGTGCATCTGACAGTGGTGATGAGAGTGACAGCAAGAGCAAGTCTGGTAACGGCGACAACAATGGAGGTGGTAGTGACAGTGATAGTGACAGTAAAGGCAGTGACAGTAATCACTCAACCAGTGACGATTAGAACTAAAGAAAACTCCACCAGATTCCTTTTGTGAACAATCTGGTGAGTAATTGATAGGAAATAAAGATTTCTAAGAAAGTAAACAGAGGGGAGAAATAAAAGAGAAGACATATGTAAACAACAACAGAAACAACAAGAAAATAGTCAAACTGTCAGATTCAGAACCAGGTCTGAACACTGTCAGAGAGAGAATCTGTGTACCCGCGTGTTAAATATATTCAGAAAAGATTTTGTTAAAAGTGTAAATGTAAACATAGAAGAATGATTAAAATATTCTTTAGTATTTTACACAGAAACCTCAAGTAATCACATACTAAATAACTTCAATTTAAATGCCAAGTGCTTTAGAGAATGTAGCAAGTAAACACATCTTAATGCCTTAATCTTTCAGTAATTATATATTCTGGATAGATGGTCTGCTTACCTCTGAGTAAAAGATGCTGTTACCATGATCTCCAGCTTGGCTACAATTCATCTGCTTGTTCTAAGGAAGAAATACACTTGCAACATGAAAAAAAAAATCACAGCAACGATTTAACCTACCTGGACCATGGGAATAATCTTTGTAATTAGTGAATAGAGCAATTACAAATTATGGAAATTCTAAAGAGCGCTAAGCAGGAAAGAATTCAGAGGCTGGTTTAAACAAAACCTCACGTATAGTATCACATTCCTGCAAAGTGCTGGAAATGGAGCATAACGTCCCCAAAACTACTGACAAAACTGAGGCAGTGCTTAGAACGTGCTCCAACTATTAATAAATAAACTCGTGAATGAAGTGCTCCTGGAGGGGATGCACTTTTTGAACTCTCTGTTCAGACATCTGCTAAGTGGAATCAGTTATTTATCTTCCACCTCAGTCTCACCAAGCCAAACTTGGTTCACATTTGCCTTTAAACCCCTACAAACCAAAAATTCCAAATCAGACTCTGAGACTTCCTTCTTATTTTAATCTCTTTGGTAAAGCCCACAGCTGCTTTGGAAACTACTCTTTTTTATCTGAGAGTCATACATGCTGCTAAAATCTGAACGTGTGGGTTCTTCAGATTTTGCACGAATGAGGGTACTCCTTAGTTTTGAGATGAAGCCCTAACCCTAGAACATGAGGATCTTAAAGGTGTATGAAACTAGAGCGTGATATTTAATAAGGTGGATAATCATTTATCCCCAAACCAGGATACCCTTGAGAATGAAAGGGCTTCTATGAATAATTACCCGGGGACTGGAGGTGTAAATTTGGCTTATCTGGGACTCTGGGAGATATAATGACCATAAGCATAAGCCTTTAGGGTATTATTCAAGATTTAGTAAGTGATGATTTGTGATATCTCTCTTCCACTTAGGTAATTATTTTAGATTTGTTCTAATTCAAAGGTAAAATTCTATACGGCGAAGTGTTGAACGCAACTTCTTTAATGTTAATTTTCAGCCAGTCATTAGCTGACTGGTTGAAAATTTTATGCTCTATTATAGGGCATATTTTACACAAAGAATTTCAGTAGCTTTTTTTTTTCCTGCCTCCTTCCTCCTTTATGCATGAGTTTCTTAGTTAAGAGATCAATATTGCAAGTAATATTGCTGAAGGCTTTCAAAATACTGCCATTTATAAACTACTTGGTAACTCCTAATACTGTAAAATTTCAAGTTTCTACTATATCATAATCATGTACATGACTCCAAACTTCTTTCCTTAAACTGTGCTCTAGACCTTTAACTCCTTTAGCCCTTTTGTCTTTTTCCAATTTGTAAATTGTGGCTTCTAGTAACTGTCCTACCTATTTCAAAAGGTTGTTATGAGCTCTAAGTCAGGCAATGGATATGAAACTCTTTGTAAATTATATAATATATGTAAATGATAGAGAGAATGAATTTTGGTGCTATAATAAACATCTATTTCTAGGACTGTTCACAAGGAAAACTCCCTTCATCTTAATGAGTTTGTGAGTACTTACTTCCTCCAACATATTTTTTTAATTAGTTTTTTTTTTTTTTTTGTCCATGCTGTGCAGCATGTGGGATCTTAGTTCCATGACCCTGGCAGTGAAAGCACTGAGTCCTAACCACTAGACTGCCAGGGAATTCCCTAAAATAAGTTAATTTTTTAATTGAAAAAGTAATATGTATATATACACAAAATAAAAATTTCAAACACTATGAAAAGGTAGGCAAAAATATTAAATCTCTATCATCCCAGATTCCCAGTCTTCTATTTCTCTTCCTTAGAGGCAATGCCCATTACTAATATCTTGTGGAAATTTCCAGAAATATTCTATGCACATATAAGCACGTATATCCCCCTTTTAAAAACACATGGAAGTCTACTACACACAGTGTGCTTAACTCACTCTTTTTAACCTAAAACTATACCTTGAATATTGGTTCGTTACACACAGATTGACGTTCTTTTCTCAAAGCTGTGTCGTATTTTATTTTATGAAATGCCTTAGGTATTTAACCTGTCCCTATTTTTTGATCACTTTCCATTTCTAGTCCAGTGAGAGTCTCTGCAGGTGTCACCTGAGTCAAGTGGGATAAATTTCCTGCCAGTTCTTATAAAGACTTCACCTTAAAAAGTATTTCTGGGGCAGGGAAGAGGAGATGTTCAGAATCTAGGGCCGATGTCAGAAGCCATGAAGGAACACTATGACCCTGACCTTCCACTGTAATATCTTCGTTGACCTCCGTCCATAACTTCAAGGTGAAAATGAAGGAGACACTCCCAAGAACGTCTCAAGGGTAAATCCTTTGAACACAAGAAGTCTGGTATTAGAAAATAAAATTGCTTTTAGGTTATTTTCTGGACTAAAGATTAATGAAGAAACTGCTAATATTGCCCATGAGAGTAGTATTTTTTTAAACTGCAGGTTGCCACTCATTTAATAGGTCATGATATCAGTTTAGTGACACATGACCAGCATTTTGTAAAATGAAAGAATAAAAAAGAAAAATCTTTAGTGTATAATGTGTAGTGTCTCATGAAACAGTGTTATTTCTCTATATATACATACATACAAAAAATATGTCTAAGTATGCATATACTCTTGGTTGCAGTAAGAAAAAGATGTGAAAGCCATTGGTTTAGAAAAGGGTTATAAAACATTATTACTGCTAGTAATCATTTTACATTTACTTTTGTCATCTTTGTTTAACATCTTTATTGGAGTATAATTGCTTTACAATGGTGTGTTAGTTTCTGCTGTATAACAAAGTGATTCAGCTGTACATTACATTTACTTTTCACATTCACTTTTCTCCTTACAAACCTCTGTTTCTTTCCCACTTTTTAAAAATTTATTTATTTATTTATTTATTTAGGCTGCGTTGGGTCTTCGTTGCTGCGTGCAGGCTTTCTCCAGTTGCGGCGAGCGGGGGCTACTCTTCCTTGCGGTGCGCAGGCTTCTCATTGCGGTGGCTTCTCTTGTTGTGGAGCACGGGCTCCAGGCTCACAGGCTTCAGTAGTTCTGGCGCACGGGCTTAGTTCCTCCGCGGCATGTGGGATCTTCCCAGACCAGGGGTCAAACCCGTGTCCCCTGCATTGGCAGGCGGATTCTTAACCACTGCGCCACCAGGGAAGTCCAAAATCTATTTTCTAAAATAGATTATAAAAAGATAACCTCTAGAGAATCCATACCTCGTCATATAAATACATTTTAAATTATTAATTGGAATAGAATTTCCCAGAAGTCAAACTTGCTTTATGGTTTGTAATGGAAGTTCTGAAAAACTTGAGACCAAAATAACTAGGAACAATTTTCCTCTCCCTAAAAGGAACAGGAACAGAATAGAATAGCTCAGTTCACAGATGAAAATATCATTGTGTTCTCACAGTGATCCATTCACTGCTGCTTGCAAGCAAATCCTCTAGAGAGTGAAACAAGCCAACAGCTCAATGTTCCCAACCTCTCCCCTCTGAACAGGGACCTTGGGTTTATATGCTAAAAAAGAAAAAAGAAGAAAGAAGTAAGAAATTTTAGAAAAAGGAAAAAAAGAGTCAATTCCTATGGGGCACACATGTAGCTCAGAAAATGGTATAAGGTCTAAAGGTCACCAATATATTAGACTCTGTGTTTTCCATTAGTTTGCACGGCCCCAGCTCGAGCATGAAACACTGCATTTACAGACAGCTGTATCATAAGTTGCTTCCCTTACTCCCATTATTTTGGGCTTTGCCACTACCTATACCCCTCCTTCCTTTACTCCTTCCTTCTTTTTTTTTTTTTTTTTTTCCGGTACGCGGGCCTCTCACTGTTGTGGCCTCTCCCGTCGCGGAGCACAGGCTCCGGACGCGCAGGCTCAGCGGCCATGGCTCACGGGCCCAGCCGCTCCGCGGCATGTGGGATCTTCCCGGACCGGGGCACGAACCCGTGTCCCCTGAATCGGCAGGCGGACTCTCAACCACTGCGCCACCAGGGAAGTCCCCACTCCTTCCTTCTTTTCCTCCCTAGAATTTTCTTTTCAAAGAGATGAAGATGTGTCTGTGGGAAGAAAGTACTTGCAAAATTTAATTCCCAGACATCGTCCAGTGTGAGGCTCCAGTCCAAGCCCCTAGTCAAGGGCTGCTGTCGAGCTTACCTCACTGTCTCTTTGGCCTGCTCCCAAGATCTGTCACAACCAACTGGTTCCCAGCTCCTACCTCCCTAGTACCTTCCTCAGTTGAAACCACTGACTCTTCCTTGTTGTTCTAACACAATCTGAACTGAAGGCAGGAGATACTCAGGCTGTAACAGATCAACATTTAGGCTTGGCACGAAAGCACATTTACCTTTTGTCTTGTCCTAATATCTTGATTCCCGTAAGTGGATCCTTACCTTGTCCTCAAGCAACAATCCCCTGTGATCTTTCTAACTGGGCTTCTGCATAGCTTCCTCATCTCATCCTAGCACGTACACTGATTAGAACTGTCCCAGCCCAATCAGCCTGAGGCAACCAGGAGGAAATTGTCTGACACAGTCAGGCTTCTGGGCCCAATGCAAGGAAGGAGACTGCCCACCAGAGCAACTTTGGAGTCTTAGCAAAGGAAAAGATAGAACTATTGTAGGATTTGGGGAAAGGATGGAACTGAGGTGATATTTAAATGAAGCAATGTTTGAGAGGCTCAAAGCAAGGCTGGGCTGTGGCTGAAGGAGTCAATGTCAGGTTTGGACTGTGAAGTAGACCCAGGCTCCTGTGTCCTTGGGAAGTGCAAAGTAAAGTTGAGATGGATGTGGACTGTTGGATCTGAATCTCTGCCCCTGGGTTGTAAATTGAGACGGAGTCTTTGTGTCAAAGTGCCTCAGACCCTCCAGGCAAGAGTTGGGTGTTTTGTTTTTACTGATTTTAATTTTAAAAAGCAAAGTCTCTGCTCATCTTTGATTTTAGAAAATAAAATTTCTCAGTGATTAATAAAGCAGGAGCCATTCAAAGTAGGGGGTTGTCATGACACTTTATAGACTCAGTGTCCTTGAGAGAGATGTTATTTTCTGTTAACACTTGCAGCTGGCTTTATTTCTGTCTGTTTTTCCAGTCTGACAAATGGTGGGTAGATTTCTACTTTCTCAGTCCAAGCTAATTTTTGCTTTCTCAGGAGATATGTTTCTGCTAAAACCAAAAGTCTGATCACCTTGCTAGTCCTTTTCCTGAACTCTGGCAGAACTTCTAGATGCCTGCCTGTTCTTTAAATATTGCCCATTCCAGATCCCCACCTGGTGGACTTTGCGTCACTCCTGGGATTTGTTTCTTTTTCGCTGCTTACTCTCTGTACCCTGAACATTTGTGCTGTGTAAGCTGGTCCGTCAAATGGGCCATGTGATTCACCAGATCCAATGGTGTTTGAAGTGGTGGTGGCAGAGAGGATGCTGTTCGGAGCCTTTGGCAGGTCCCTACAGGTGAATTGCAGCATAGGTCTTTAGGATTATGGAGCAAGGTCATCTTCAGATGCCATCATCTGAAGATAACTACCTTCCTTTTTTTTTGCGGTACGCGGGCCTCTCACTGCTGTGGCCTCTCCCGTTGCGGAGCACAGGCTCCAGATGCGCAGGCTCAGCGGCCATGGCTCACGGGCCCAGCCGCTCCACGGCACGTGGGATCTTCCCGGACCGGGGCACGAACCCGCGTCCCCTGCATTGGCAGGCGGACTCTCAACCACTGTGCCACCAGGGAAGCCCACTACCTTCCTTTTGAGAGAGAGCCCTTGGCCTGCTACTGGGCCTTTGTAGACATTGAACAACTTACCATGTGACCTGAGCATCCCATTATCAACTGGGTGTTAACTGACCCATGAAGCTCTAGAGTTAGGCATGCACAGCAACTCTCCATCATCAAGTGGAAGTGGTGTGTACAGGACTGGGCCTGAGCCCTGAAGGCACAAGTAAATTACATGAAGAAGTTGCCCAAATGTCCGTGGCCCCTACTCCCGCTACCCCGCCTCCTCTCTCCCAGCCTGTGCCTATGACCTCATGGGGCATTCCCTATGACCAGCTGACAGAGGAAGAGGAGACTCAGGCCTGGTTAACAGATGGTTCTACAGAATATGCAGGCACCACCTCAAAGTGGGCAGCTGCACTACAGCTTCTTCCTGGGATATCCCTTAAAAAGAGTGGTGAAAACAAACCTCCCAGTGGGCAGGACTTTGGGCAGTGCACCTGTTTGTTCACTCTGCTTAGAAGGAGAAAAGAGTAGGTATGCAACTATATCCTGGTTCATGGGCTGTGGCCGTGGTCTGACTGGATGACCAGGGGCTTAGAAGGAACATGGCTGGAAAATTGGTGATGCAGAGATTTGAGGAGGAAGTATGTTGATAGATCTCTCTGAGTGGGCAAAACCATGAAGATATTTGTGTCCTATGTAAATGCACACCAAAGGGTGACGTCGGCAGAAGAGGATTATGGCAATCAGTAGGATAGGATGTCATGTTCTGTGGACACCAGTCAGCCTCTTTCCCCAGACCCCTGTCATTGCCCAATGTGTTCATGAGCAAAGTGGCCATGGTGGCAGGGATGGACATTATGCACGGGCTCAGCAACACGGACGTCCTCTCACCAAGACCAGCCTGGCCGTGGCCACTGTTGAGTGCCCAATCTGCCAGCAGCTGATTCTAACACTGAGCCCTCATATGACATCATTCCCCAGGGTGAACAGCCAGCTACCTGGTGCAGGCTGATCAATTGGACTGCTTCCATCATGGAAGGGGCAGTATTTTGTTCTTACTGGAATAGACACTTACTCTAGATATTGATTTTCCTTCTCTGCATGCAATGCTTATGCCAAAACCACCATCCATGGATTTAAGGAATACCTTGTCCACTGTCATGATTTTCCACACAGCACTGCTTCTGATCAAGGAACTCAAATCAAAGCAAAACAAGTGCTACAGTGGTCCCATGCTCATGGAATTCACTTGTCTTACTATGTTCCTCACCGTACTGAAGTAGCTGGCTTGAGAGAATGGTGGAAAGACCTTTTGAAGACTCAGTTACAAAGCCAGCTAGGCGGTAATACTTTTCGGGGCTGGGGTAAGGTTCTACAGAAAGCTGCATATGCTCTGAGTCAGCGTCCAATATATGGTGCAAATCATATTTATATGATAGGCAGGATTCATGAGTCTAGTGATCAAGGGGTAGAATTTGTAGTGGTACCACTCACTATTAACCCTAGTGACCCACTAGCCACATTTTTGCTTTTTGTTTCTGTGACTTTATGCTTTGCTGACCTAGAGATTTTAGTTCCGGAGGGGGCAATGCTTCCACCTGGAGACTCAACAATGATTCCATTGAACCGGAGGTTAATACTGGCACCTGGCCACTTGGAGTTCCTCATGCCTCTGAAACAACAGGTAAAGAATAGAGTTACAGTGTTGGCTGGGGTGACGGATCATGATGACTGAGGGGAGATTGAATTATTATTCCACAGTGGAGGTAAGGAAACATATGTCTGGAATACAGGAGATCTGTGAGGGTGTCTCAGTATTACCATGCCTTGTGATTAAGGTAAATGGAAAACTACAACCACCCGATCCAGGCAGGATTACAAATGGCCCAGACCCTTCAGGAATGAAGATTTGTGTAACTTCACCAGGTAAGAACCATGACCAGCTGAGGTGCTTGCTGGAGGCAAAAGACTTAGAATGGCTAGTAGATGAAGATAGTTACAAATATCAACTATGACCCCATGACCCGTTACAGAAATAAGGACTGAAACTGTCCTGAGCGTTTCCTCCTTATTTTGCTATGAATACATTTGTGTGTGAATATATATGTGTGTATATCTATCTCAGATATCTTTGTCTTATTTCCTCTCTTATTCCCTTATCATGTAACAGAAGAAAATGTATTGACTTTATATCAGTATTTAAGTATTGTTAACTTTCATGGAACTTCTCAGCCTCCATAATCATGTGCCTATGCCTATATGTACATCTATATCTCTTATATAGCTTTACATATCCTATTGGTTCTGTTTCTCTGGTGAACCCTGACTAATACAATTGGTAGCGAGGAGGGAATTCTGAGTCAGATGAACCACTGATTAGAAGCAGAATGTATTGAGGGGTAGAAGGAACAGATGAGGATGCCAGAAGCATAGGATTCATAGAGAAATTACAAAAAAGAAGATGAGATGGAGAGAGAAGAAAGATGTATGGTTGACCCTTGAACAAACATGGGTTTGAACTGCATACGCAGATTTTTTTCAATAAACATCTGCTATAGTATTACATTATCCCTAGTTGGTTACATCTGCAGATACAAAACCCAAGATACAGAGGAACAAAGGATATGCATGGCTGACTATAGGCTGATTTTCGACAGTGCAGGGGTCGGCGCCCCTAAGCCCACACTGTTCAGCTGTAATGTACGGCACTGCTGGTTGCTTCAACTGTTCTTTTTTTAACCTAAAAAAAAACAATTGCAAATGGTTCAATCTAAGCTGTAGTAAATAGGAAGTTGGACAAAGCTATTTATTCCTTTAAATTATGCAAATAAAGAAGAAATATTATCTTTTACAAAGTGTCTTATAGGGGTCTGTCTAGCCCTAAATATATTAACAGATAATAAAAAGTGAAGTTATTGGGAGCAGCTAAAGAACGAAGAGAGAAGAAAATTGAAGAGTAGAAAACTAAAATCCAAAATTAGTTTACTGAAATAGGATTAGGAAATATACTAAAACAGGCACATAGATCACAACTGATATTTATGCATGTAATTTTATGTGTTCAGGAAAGGAAGTAGACTAATAGATATTCTTTATTTTTTAACATCTTTATTTGAGTATAATTGCTTTACAATGGTGTGTTAGTTTCTGCTTTATAACAAAGTGAATCAGATATACATGTATCCCCATATCTCTTCCCTCTGGGTCTCCCTCCCTCCCACCCTCCCAATCTCACCCCTCTAGGTGGTCACAAAGCACCGAGCTGATCTCCCTGTGCTATGCGGCTGCTTCCCACTAGCTATCTATTTTACATTTGGTAGTGTATATAAGTCCATGCCACTCTCACACGTCGTCCCAGCTTACCCTTCCCTCTCCCCATATCTTCAAGTCCATTCTCTAGTAGTTCTGCGTCTTTATTCCTGTCCTGCCCCTAGGTTCTTCATGACTTTTTAAATTTTTCTTAGATTCCATATATATGTGTTAGCAAGTACTTGTTTTTCTCTTTCTGACTTACTTCACTCTGTATGATGGTCCCTAGGCCCATCCACCTCACTAAAATAACTCAATTTCATTTCTTTAAGTGGCTGAGTAATATTGCATTGTATATATGTGCCACATCTTCTTTATCCATTCATCTGTCAATAGACATTTAGGTTGATTCCATGTCCTGGCTATTGTAAATAGCGCTGCAATGAACACTGGGGTGCATGTGTCATTTTGAATTATGGTTTTCTCAGGGTATACGCCCAGTACTGGGATTGCTGGGTCATATGGTAGTTCTATTTGTAGTTTTTTAAGGAACCTCCATACTGTTCTCCATAGTGGCTGTATCAATTTACTTTCCCATCAACAGTGCAAGAGTGTTCCCTTTTCTCCACACCCTCTCCAGCATTTATTGTTTCTAGATTTTTTGATGATGCCGATTCTGACTGGTGTGAGGTGATACCTCATTGTAGTCTTGATTTGCATTTCGCTAATGATTAGTGATGTTAAGCATCCTTTCATGTGTTTGTTGGCAGTCTGTATATCTTCTTTGGAGAAATGTCTATTTAGGTCTTCTGCCCATTTCTGGATTGGGTTGTTTGTTTTTTTGATATTGAGGTGCATGAGCTGCTTGTATATTTTGGAGATGAATCCTTTGTCAGTTGCTTCATTTGCAAATGTTTTCTCCCATTCTGAGGGTTGTCTTTTTGTCTTGTTTATAGTTTCCTTTGCTGTGCAAAAGCTTTGAAGTTTCATTAGGTTCCATTTGTTTATTTTTGTTTCCATTTCTCTAGGAGGTGGGTCAAAAAGTATCTTGCTGTGGTTTATGTCATAGAGTGTTCTGCCTATGTTTTCCTCTAAGAGTTTGATAGCGTCTGGCCTTACATTTAGGTCTTTAATCCATTTTGAGTTTATTTTTGTGTATGGTGTTAGGGAGTGTTCTAATTTCATTCTTTTACATGTAGCTGTTCAGTTTTCCCAGCACCACTAATTGAAGAGGCTGTCTTTTCTCCATTGTATATTCTTCATTCCTTTATCAAAAATAAGGTGACCATCAGTGTCTTATAATTTTCTGCATACAGGTCTTTTGTCTCCTTAGGTAGGTTTATTCCTAAATATTTTATTCTTTTTGTTGCAGTGGTAAATGGGAGTGTTTTCTTAATTTCACTTTCAGATTTTTCATCATTAGTGTATAGGAATGCCAGAGATTTCAGTGCATTAATTTTGTATCCTGCCACTTTACCAAATTCATTGATTAGCTCTAGTAGTTTTCTGGTAGCATCTTTAGATTCTCTATATATAGTATCATGTCATCTGCAAACAGTGACAGCTTTACTTCTTCTTTTCTGATTTGTATTCCTTTTATTTCTTTTTCTTCTCTGATTGCTGTGGTTAAAACTTCCAAACCTATGTTGAATAATAGTGGTGAGAGTGGGCAACCTTGTCTTGTTCCTGATTTTGGTGGAAATGCTTTCAGCTTTTCACCATTGAGGACGATGTTGGCTGTGGGTTTGTCATACATGACCTTTATTATGTTGAGGAAAGTTCCCTCTCTGCCTACTTTCTAGAGGGTTTTTATCATAAATGGGTGTTGAATTTTGTTGAAAGCTTTCTCTGCATCTATTGAGATGATCATATGGTTGTTAATATGCTGTATCATGTTGATTGATTTGCGTATATTGAAGAATGCTTGCATTCCTGGGATAAACCCCACTTGATCATGGTGTATGATCCTTTTAATGTGCTGTTGGATTCTGTTTGCTAGTATTTTGTTGAGGATTTTTGCATCTATGTTCATCAGTGATATTGGCCGGTAGGTTTCTTTTTTTTGTGACATCTTTGTCTGGTTTTGGTATCAGGGTGATGGTGGCCTCGTAGAATGAGTTTGGGAGTGTTCCTCCCTCTGCTATATTTTGGAAGAGTTTGAGAAGGATAGCTGTTAGCTCTTATCTAAGTGTTTGATAGAATTTTCCTGTGAAGCCATCTGGTCCTGGACTTTTGTTTGTTGGAAGATTTTTAATCACAGTTTCAATTTCAGTGCTTCTGATTTGTCTGTTTATATTTTCTATTTCTTCCTGGTTCCATCTCAGAATGTTGTGGTTTTGTAAGAATTTGTGCATTTCTTTCACGTTGTCCATTTTATTGGCATATAGCTGCTTGTAGTAATCTCTCATGATCCTTTGTATTTCTACAGTGTCAGTTGTTACTTCTTTTTCATTTCTAATTCTGTTGATTTGAGTCTTCTCTCTTTTTTTCTTGATGAGTCTGGCTAATGGTTTATCAATGTTGTTTATCTTCTCAAGAACCAGCTTTTAGTTTTATTGATCTTTGCTATTTTTTCCTTCGTTTCTTTTTCATTTAATTCTGATCTGATCTTTATGATTTCTTTCCTTCTGCTAAATTTGGGGTGTTTTTTTTTGTTGTTGTTCTTCTTTCACTAATTGCTTTAGGTGTAAGGTTAGGTTGTTTATTTGAGATTTTTCTTGTTTCTTGAGGTAAGATTGTATTGCTATAAACTTCCTTCTTAAAACTGCTTTTACTGCATCCCATAGGTTTTGGGTCTTCATGCTTTCATTGTCATTTGTTTCTAGGTTTCTTTTTATTTCCTCTTTGATTTCTTCATTGATCTCCTGGTTATTTATTAGCGAATTGTTTAGCCTCCATGTGTTTGTATTTTTTACACAGTTTTTCATGTAATTGATATCTGGTTTCATAGAGTTGTGGTCAGAAAAGGTACTTGATATGATTTCAATTTTCTTAAATTTACCAAGGATTGATTTGTGACCCAAGATGTGATCTATCTTGGAGAATGTTCCATGAACACTTGAGAAGAAAGTGTATTCTGTTGTTTTTGGATGGAATGCCCTGTAAATATCAATTAACTCCATTTTGTTTAATGTATCATTTAAAGCTTGTGTTTCCTTATTTATTTTCATTTTGGGTGATCTGTCCATTGGTGAAAGTGGGGTGTTAAAGTCCCTTACTATGATTGCATTATTTTCAATTTCCCCTTTTATGGCTGTTAACATTTGCCTTATGTATTGAGATGCTCCTATGTTGGGTGCATAAATATTTACAATTGTTATATCTTCTTCTTGGATTGATCCCTCGATCATTATGTAATATCCTTTTTTGTCTGTTGTAATAGTCTTTATTTTAAAGTCTATTTTGTCTGATATGAGAATTGCTACTCCAGCTTTCTTATGACTTCTATTTGCATGGAGTATCTTTTTCCATCCCCTTACCTTCAATCTGTATGTGTCCCTGGGTCTGAAGTGGGTCGCTTGTAGAGAGCATATATATGGGTCTTGTTTTTGTATCCATTCAGCCAGTCTATCTCTTTTGGTTGGAGCATTTAATCCATTTATGTTTAAGGTAATTATCGTTATGTATGCTCCTATTACCATTTTCTTAATTGTTTTGGACTTGTTTTTGTAGGTCTTTTCCTTCTCTTGTGTTTCCTGTCTAGAGAAGTTCCTTTAGCATTTGTTGTAAAGCTGGTTTGGTGGTACTGAATTGTCTTAGCTTTTGCTTATCTGTAAAGGTTTTAATTTCTCCGTCAAATCTGGATGAGATCTTTGCTGGGTAGAGTAATCTTGGTTGTAATTTTTTCCCTTTCATCACTTTAAATATGTCCTGTCACTCCCTTCTGGCTTGCAGAGTTTATGCTGAAAGATCAACTGTTAATCTTATGGGGATTCCCTTGTACGTTATTTGTTGTTTTTCCATTGCTGCTTTTAATATTTTTTTCTTTGTATTTAATTTTTGATAGCTTGATTAATATGTGTCTTGGCATGTTTCTCCTTGGACTTATCCACTGTGGGACTCTCTGCACTTCCTGGACTTAATTGAGTATTTCCTTTCCCGTATTAGGGAAGTTTTCAAATATAATCTCTTCAAATATTTTCTCAGTCTCTTTCTTTTTCTCTTCTTCTTCTGGGAACCCTATAATTTGAATGTTGGTGTGTTTAATGTTGTCCCAGAGGTCTCTGAGACTGTCCTCAATTCTTTTCATTCTTCTTTCTTTATTCTGCTCTGTGGTAGTTATTTCCACTATTTTAACTTCCAGGCCACTTATCCGTTCTTCTGCTTTGGTTATTCTGCTACTGATTCTTTCTAGAGAATTTTTAACTTCATTTATTGTGTTGTACATCATTGTTTGCTCTTTAGTTCTCCTTGTTAAACATTTCTTGTATTTTCTCCATTTTATTTCCAAGATTTTGGATCATCTTTTCTCTCATTACTGTGATTTCTTTTCCAGGTAGACTGCCTATTTCCTCTTCATTTGTTTGGTTTGGTGGGTTTTTACCTTGCTCCTTCATCCGCTGTGTGTTTCTCTGTCTTTTCATTTTGCTTCACTTACTGTGTTTGGGGTCTCCTCTTTGCAGCCTGCAGGTTTGTAGTTCTCATTGTTTTTGGTGACTGCCCCCAGTGGCTAAGGTTGGTTCAGTGGGTTGTGTAGGCTTCCTGGTGGAGGGGACTGGTGCCTGTGTTCTGGTGGATGAGGCTGGATCTTGTCCTTCTGGCGGGGAGCACCAAGTCCGGTGGTGTGTTTTGGGGTGACTGTGACGCTATTATGATTTTAGGCAGCCTGTCTGCTAATGGGTGGGTTTTTGTCCTTGTCTTGCTAGTTGTTTGGCATAGGGTGTACAGCACTGTAGCTTGCTGGCTGTTGAGTGGAGCTGGGTCTTAGTATTGAGTTGGAGATCTCTGGGAGAGCTTTTGCCGTTTGATATTGCATGGAGCCTGGAGGTCTCTGGTGGACCTATGTCCTGATCTTGGCTCTCCCACCTCAGAGCCTCAGGCCTGACACTCAGCTGGAGCACCAAGACCCTGTCAGCCACATGATTTGCTTTATAGAGCATGGGGGTGTGAAATTTTGTGGACATTTTAATCGTTTCGTTTTTGGAAGTCTGAGGTCTTCTGTCAGTGTTCAGTTGGTGTTCTGTAGGAATTGTTCCACATGTAGATGTATTTTTGATGTATTTGTGGGGAGGAAGGTGATCTCCACTTCTTACTCCTCTGCCATTTTGAAGGTCCGCCCCTCATTTCTTTTAAATTTAAAACATTTTCCTCCTTTTTATTTTGCCTTCTAGTTCTCTTAAGGAATTATCTGTTGTGTTTATTCCTTCTTTTGTTCCTTTTAGTTTAGTCTTCATTTTCAAAATTTTTCTCTTCTTTCAAAATTTTCATGACTTTAATAATTTCTGAATTATTCTAATTTCTATTTATATTGTTTTTCATCTACTGTGCCATTTTCATAATGTCTTTTGCTATTTTTAAAATACAACGTCACAATTTTGATATATTCTCAGCATGCTTTCATTGTCTATAAGGTTGTTTGTTTTCTGCTCTAATCTAAACTTCATAGCTTTTCACTGTTTTTATATGAAATTGGTTTTCCTCAACTTTTGGAAGGAGATATAGCTCAGGGTAGCTTTCACCCTCTTCTCTGGTTCTCATATTGTGTTAAAAAATATAGCAGCTTGCTTTCTAAGACTTGCTGCATCCATTTCCCTCTCCCACACTTATTTGTGCCTTCTCTACTTTACATATTCTGTGCAATTTTTATTCCACTCCCAGCAGTTTCTCCTCTACGTGGGTCTGTCCTGGAAGGCAGCTGTGGTGTCTGTTTTCAGAATTTTTAGGGGCCAGACTGCTCCAGATCCTTCAAATTTTATTATGTTCCCTTCGCACCTACCAGCAACGATTATTGACTATGTTGGTGTTTCTTGTTCGCATGTCCATCAGCTGTCCTGCTGCTTCTCTCTGCTTAGTCCTGCACAGATGATGTAGGAATTGTGGCAGTTGGTGGCTTGTCCTCAGCCACTTTGTTTGGAGTTTGTGGCTACAACCTGTCATGTAGTGTGGTAACCAATCTCTAAAATGGCCTCAACATTTCCTCTGCTCCCTATACATTCATTCTGCTCTTCACATCAAAAGATAGAGACGATTTCTCCTTCTGAATCTGAGATGGCCCTGTGGTTGATTTGGCCATTAGAATATGGAGACAGTGACATTCAGGCAGCTCTTGGACTCCAGCCACCATGTGAAAAGGCCAAGCCACAAGGAGATGCCATGGGAGGGAGAACTAAAGTGCTCAGAATAACCGTTCCAGCTCCCCAGAAACAACCATATGAGAGCGATATTGAATATTCTGTTTCATTGAGTCCCCAGAAGACTGCAGTCCTAGCTATGAGAGATAACAAAATAGTTGTTGTTTTAAGATATAAAGTAGTGAAATTTTTTTTTTTTTTTTTTTTTTTTTTTTGCGATATGCGGGCCTCTCACTGTCGTGGCCTCTCCCGTTGTGGAGCACAGGCTCCGGATGCGCAGGCTCAGTGGCCATGGCTCATGGGCCCAGCCGCTCCGCGGCGTGTGGGATCTTCCCGGACTGGGACACGAACTCGTGTCTCCTGCATCGGCAGGCGGACCCTCAACCACTGTGCCACCAGGGAAGCCCAGTGAAATGGTTTTTAAGGCAACAATAGAACTAAAACATTTAGTTTTGTTGTACATGTTGTCCATGGTTTTCAGTTTTGTTATCTAGTTGCTCTGTCTGTTTTTATGTGGGAATTGGAGAGATCCTAAAACAACGTCCTGTAATACCCTTTGCCAAAACCTTCCCAGAATCCGCTCTGACATTAGATTATAAGTTTCTTCTAGGATAGACCTCAGTCAAGACCTATGAAACCAACAGGAAATGTAATTCAGAACCAGAACAGAACATAGGGAATTTACAGCTTCTGCCTATGAACTTTGGTCTGTTAATCAGCCCTGTATGAAAATAGACTCTCCTCTCCACATTTTCTGCCCCAACCGCATCGCAGTTCACAGTGAGAAAGTTAAAAACCCATGAGTTAGATGTTAGTTTCCTGGATAACGCCGGGCACCCCAATTCTCCAGAACCAGGTTGGTAGGAGCATCAATTAAAATTTCCAACAATCATAACTCTTTCAAAAAAAGTCAGAGTGAATCACGTGGGTACTGCAGGCAAGCTAATAGTCTGGCCCATTTAAAAGCCACTCATTCATTCATAAAACTGTTTATTGAATGTTTATTATGACCCAGGCACCTAGATATTAGGACAATATACACCAGGAATTAAAGGAAACATCCCCACTCTTGAGGAAGTTAAATTCAGGTGGCTTCTGTTCTTTAAATATTTGTCCAGTGGTCTTTCTACTGTTACCTGAGCATGCTCCTTGGGAGTTGCCCACCTCATTTCCAACTCCCTACACAACTTTCAGCACACTCTCTGAAGAGTCCTGGTCAATACCATTTTATTCATTTCATTACTTTTTCAGGAATGGCAGAAAATCCCTTGGAAATTGGTTTCTCCAGATGCTGCCCAACTAGTCTTTCTTTTAATCCAATACTAATTTCAGAGTCACCAGCGTTAAAACCAAAATGTGGCAGGCAGTTGAGGGGAGTCATGAAGTGCTGGATTTAAATTATTTTCAATTAAAAATGAAAGTTACTTAGGGAGGTACTTTAACATTTCCAATCACCACAGAATTCTGTAAGGGGCTACTTCGTTAGATTAGTAAGAATTTTGGACCTTTGTGTGTATAGGAGGGTAGGGAGATGAGAGGAAAAGGAGATGAGTAATGGAGGTTGTTAAAAGATGAAAAGGGCAAGAATGAAACCCATCTTCTCAACACCAACAATTTAGGCAAATCTAGTATTTTAGTAGGTTCTTCATGTGCAACCTGGAAATGTACATTAACAGGAAACTTTCTACCTACTCCTTGACTCTCCTTTTCCCATCCTTGTGTCTGCTGGGATCTGCAAGTGGGTGGAAGACATTGTCATTGTTTATAATGCTCATAAGCCTGCATGGATGTGAATGACATATATTTAGAAATCAAAATAAAGCTTTAGGAAGATCTTCAATTTAATTGAAACTAGTCTAGTCATTTGGGAACCACAAGAGCTTTTTAGGGAAAATCTGCTTCTGTAAGCTGGAGGAAGTGTGGGTGTACTGGAGTCCCGGTCACACCTTGTGATGTCAGTCACCCCCAGGCCGCAGCTGATTGGCTGGGAAGAGCCGAAGCAGAGTTTAAATTCCTGCACCATCAGAGAAGTGTTCAGAACGTCAACACAAGAGTGGCTTCATTGTCACAGATTTCCTCTGTGAGAACATCAGCCTGATTGTTGAGACATTTGGGGCAAAGTCTTTGTGAAACTGAAGAAGGTAAGACATTCTCATTGTTTAATTTTTTTTAATGACTTCTGCCGTGTTGTTTGGAAAATATTAAGTATGCCTACGTGTTGAGCAGCATTATGTCATGCAGAGAAAGTTGGGGAGAGCTGTGCCTTGGGTAAAAACGATTCCATTTTGTTCCAGTTGTTTATGCCACAGTAAATAATGACTTTAAAATGACAGGTTAAGTCAATAGAGACAGGTGTTCTTCTCAGTAATACTTTAATTAGATCTCTGCATGGTATTCTGAAAGGGAAATTTTACTAATTAGGAGGCAGATGGAAGGTCATTCTGAAGTTTTTCTTTAATTATCAAAACAAATACAGCTTTTACATTTAGATTTTATGGATATAGGTATGCTCATGGCCTACAAGATGTTATAAAAGAATGTAAACTAGACTGGCAGAACTTTCTAAATATGGTCCCTTAAGTTGAAAATCAGATAATGCTATTCATCCAATAGTATTCCTTATGAACTGAGTAGCTGAAAGGAGATGCTAAGACTACTGAAACAAACCATGGCTGGGATAATTATACTGCTTTTCTATTGTCTGGCTGGGTCTTCATGTTAGCATGATGCCTTGCAAACAGTCAGAGGTCAGTAAATGTTGAATATAACTGTCTTTTAAAAAACCTTTCCTAGTGTAGAAGACTTAGGCGTATATATACCCCTGCCCACGTGTATTTTTATTTGCTGCATTTATTCCACTTCTTCATCTGTATCAGAAGTGTGTGTCTTCCACAGCAGAGTGGGAGCTGTGGTCATGCAATGCTTTCTGCATGACATCTAGAAGATCCCACGTGTAATAGCAACACTTCAGGCACTCCTCTTCTTCAAGAGCTATAAGTTCTGGTGAGCCATACTTTCTGTTTAACTGAGGGCCAAGTAGACTATGCTACTTCGATCTGGTTGGTTAAAATATTTAAACAAACAAACAATTTTCTATTGGGTATTAGTCCGCAAGAAATCCCCCAAATGGTGATGTGGACCAATGCGTCTCAGATGCCGTGTGTCCTCCCACATCTATCTTTAATTTGGGGACACCTAGGTGTTATTTTACTGTGGTTGAAAGCATATAACATGGGATTGATTATAACTGACCTCGAGACAATTACAATTGGAATGTTTGGAATTTTTTTTTTTTTTTTACATCTTTATTGGAGTATAATTGCTTTACAATGGTGTGTTAGTTTCTGCTTTATAACAAAGTGAACCAGCTATACATATACATATATCCCCATATCCCCTCCCTCTTGCATCTCCCTCCCTCCCACCCTCCCTATCCCACCCCTCCAGGCGGTCACAAAGCACCGAGCCGATCTCCCTGTGCTATGCGGCTGCTTCCCGCTAGCTACCTACCTTACGTTTGGTAGTGTATATATGTCCATGCCTCTCTCTCGCTTTGTCCCAGCTTACCCTTCCCCCTCCCCATATCCTCAAGGAAATTTTTATTTATTTATTTATTTGGTTTTCTGAATTCGTGATAGAATTCATGTCCTGGCCAAATTCCACTTTATTTTCGAAGAGTAATAAAGAAACAAATTCTAGCTAATGGAGGTTCTGGCTAGTTGGGTTCTGGGTAATTTTGCTTTTGTTTAGACAAGCATATTATCATTATCACACATTGTTGAATACTCAAGCACCTAGAACAGTGCCTGGCACACAGGATGTTCTCAACAGCTATTTATTGACTGCTAATAAATGGATACATTATTCATAAGTATTATTAAGGATGACAACATGAGGTCAAAAATAAGCAAACTAAGCATGATACATTGAACTTATGATTTTTCAAGTCTTTCATTTCGTTTCTTTAGCCTACCTCTTTCATCTTTATTTACATAAAAGAAAATATATACTTTAAAAGTGAATATTGACTCTGAGGAAGGTCTGGAACAAGGTCTCTTACTTGAGAGCACAAAGAAGTTCTGGCTACACTTGAGGGTGGCCAGAGAGAGAAGGGACTGCAGTCCACTTCTCCAGACCCCAAGCAATCTGGATTTTTCAATTCCGGGAGAACAACTCATAAAGGTTGAAAAGCTCTGATACACACACTACCTTCCATACAGGTGGAACTCAAATTGAGGTTGTTGATGTCCTTTTGTTACATGTTCTCATTGTAGCATGACAGCACGTGCGATGTAGAAATGACATTTACCAATCACTGAAGAAGAACGTAGGGTTCTGGTCTCATCTTTTAGGCTTGTAGCCATTTTGCTCATTTATGACTCAGAATAGGGCTACTGCGTATCTGCTTCTACTCTTTTTGGGGTGGTAGGTAAAACGCTTATGAAAGTTTGGAGCTCTCGTTTGGAATACACTTCACACAAGTATAATTATTCTTATCAAAAATACTAATTGAGAACCTAACACGTATAGTGCTTGAGCTCTGACTTTCTGTAATGCTTGATAGCAGACTCTGTTCTATGGTTGGCAACACCGGCTCTCTCGGGACCTCAGGCTGTATTTTATTTTAGTTTGCCAGACTTCCACTTGGAAAATTATGACTTTGAGTCGGGGTGCTAAATGTTATTTCTAGAAGCACGAGCGAGTTACTGCATCTTCCTTATGTTTCATAATATTACACCCCTGAGAAACTGAGCACTGGAAGCACACACTTCCTTCATAAAACACACAACATTCATTGGTGTAGAGCATTTTTTTTTTTTTGTTATTTAGATAAGCGAGAAACAAAAGAAAATACAAGAGGAGAACAATATTTGTTGACTTCTTGGAACATTTGCTGGCTTTTAGAGCACCATGAGATTATCACTCTATTCAAATTTCACTTTGAAAATGAAAATGGTGAGCCACCTCATGACCTATGAAGCCAAAACCTGCGGTACACAGTTATTTTGAGAGTGTCGTATTTGGGAGAAACTTTCCTTTCCTTAAGCAATGAACCTGAGAACTTAAAAGAAAATGTTTTGATTACGGGAACTAAAGGGAAGTGTAGGGGAGGAAAAGATTTCCTCTGTCCTCTTGGGGTCTCTGGCTGAGCCTAAGAATTAAACTGGCATAAGACAGAGGAACAGGAGAAAAGCATACACGTTTTGTTAAAATTTTTACATGTATGTGCGCACCTTCACAAGAGAATGAGGACGTGAAGAAGTGACCGGAGTGGAAGCTTTTACACCTTTTAGGCAAAGAAACAGTACATTTGTGAAGGATTGACAAGACACAGGGGCAGTAGATTGTGGAGAAGTAACCAGGAAGATCAGGTTAGTTTAACAAGATTTCTTTGCATGGACTTCCCTCAGCCTTGACTCCATCTCTGGTGATGAGAATGTCTTCCCTCCTCCTAAGAGAGGGAGGGCACATTTCACGTGGGAGATTTATCATCTCCCACTTCCGGGAAAAAGAAGGAAGATCAGAGCACCCTTCTTGCATCTGCAGTCTCTTGAGTGCCTTCAGCTCAAAATAATTTTTATGTCAAAGAGGCATATTTTGGGATGGGATATTCTGGTTCCCTTCAGAAGTAATATCTGTTTAATTAGGCTCGTTTTAGGGGCAGCTGAACATTTTCATATGTTTTCTCTGTTGATATTAGGGGAAAGATTTGAAAAAGAAATAAAAATAATATCAACACACAAGGACTGATATGAAGTATGCTAATTAGAATAAAGAAAATAACACAAAGAATAGCTGTGTTGACGAGGAATAACACTCAAGATAAAAGAGAGGCTCTATTGGACCATTTGAGCTTTATGAAGGTAGAAATGAGGAACCTTCTCAGTCTCCTTATCTTAGGATTTCTACTGTTTTCTTGAATAAATTTTAAAAATAAGATTAGGTGACTTCCTGAGCCCAATGTTTCAGTCATTATTCAGTGTATTCAGACATTATTGAGCAAGGTACTATTATTTCCTAGATCAGAGGTTAAAATCATTTGGAGCACCTTAAAAACAAACCCATGCTTGTTCCCACCCCCAGTGAACTGATTTATTACCCCGTGGTGGGTTTGTGCACTGGTATTGCTTTAAATCTCCCCAGGTGATACTGATATACAACCAAGGTTGGGGATCTCTGGCTTAGATCTTTTGTCATTGGCATAGTATATATTTAACATTTAAAGACACAAATCAGCAAAAGTGAGGTCTGAAATCAGCCAGCAGGATTTTCCGCAGAGTATACGGATGTCCATCTGACCAGTCTGTTAGGACAGCCCCAGGGCTTACGAGTGCAGGGCAAATTATTTTCCTTTTAAATCATTTCAATAACTTTTTACATTAGCATCTAGGACATCTATTTTTAGATATAGAACAAATTGTTTTCCAAACCACCAGTTCTTGAAGTGTGAAATGAAGCCACCCTCCAGGAAAATACAGTTTGATTTGGCAGGTTTCTCTCAGTGTGATTCACAAGTGTATCCCAAACCTCTAATCTTCTCTGAATCCTTCAGTATTGTGAATGACACTTTAAAAAATTAGCATAATCATGTATAATGTATGACTAAAAGTAGCACAGAGGATATTAAATGCTTTCTGGAGCTGTAATATGAAGCCTGCCATAATGCATCTCTTGAAGATGAAGAAAAAATGCAAAACCAAGCTATTTTGTCTAGACGTTATTATGTGGTTATAAATGTGAATGAGGAGCCCTGTGTGTGTGTGTGAAGACAAATGCCCACCACCTATCAATGGTATCAATGGTATGAATGGTATCAATAAATGTAGTTTTTTGGTCGGAAGATATTTGCCAGTCCATTCTGCCACATTAGATAGCTAGTGGGAAGCAGCCGCATAGCACTGGGAGATCAGCTCGGTGCTTTGTGACCACCTAGAGGGGGTGGGATAGGGAGGGTGGGAGGGAGACGCAAGAGGGAGGGGATATGTGGATATATGTATAGCTGATTCACTTTGTTATAAAGCAGAAACTAACACACCACTGTAAAGCAATTATACTCCAATAAAGATGTTAAAAAGAAAAAAAGTGAATGGTCAGAAATTTCTCTATTGCTTTTTCTTAACTTTTCCTCCATTTGTCATAGTTTATGTGTTAGTGAAGAAGTGTTTACAGAGCTCCTCATTGAAAAGTTTTCAATTTATCTCTTCGGAGTGAGGTTTTTTAAAAACAGCTTTATTGAGATATAATTCACACATCGTATACCTCACCCATTTGAAGTCTACCGTTCAATGGTTTTTCATACATTCACAAGAGTTATTCCACCTTCACCAAAGTCAGCTTTAGAACATTTTCATTATGTTCAAAATTCACCCCTTAGTTGTCACCCCAACAGCTCATCTCCTCCAGCCCGAGGCAAACACTTACTTTCTGTCTCTATAGATTTGCCTATTGTGGATTTTTCATATGAATGGAATCATACAATATGTGGTCTTTTGTGTCTGGCTTCTTTCATTCAGTATAATGTTTGCAAGGTTCCTCTACTTTGTAGCATGTATCAGCACTCCATTCCTTTTCATGGCTGAATAATACTCCACTGTATGGATATAGTGCATTTTGTTTATCCATTCTTCAGTTGATGGATATTTGGATGAGTTTATTTTTTTTTTAATAGAAAGAAGGTGTTAAAAAATTGAAGCTTCTATGTTTCTTGAGGGTGGAGAAAAGCATCTTCTGTCTTTCATCACAGGTAGAGGTGACATACCCAGCAATGAGGACCAGCATCCTGCTTATGTTCTTGTGGGGATTGTCCTGTGCTCTCCCAGTAAGTATCAGGGTAGGGATGCATGGGAAAAAAAAACTGTTTATACCTAAAACTGCACAAATTGCATTGGCTATAAGCCAAAGTGGCTGTGTATGTTCCAGTTAGATGAAAATGTAGCTTCTTAGGAAGCTCTTTTCTTTAAAATATCATCCGAATAATTCCTTGTTCTGTTCACTTGCCGTTCGTATAGTTAGGCTGCTCATGTTTCTTCCTCATAAGAGTGGTTCTCAAAGCGTCATTCCCCAGACCAGTAGCACCAACTAAGACCTTGTTAGAAATGTAAGTTCCTAGGTCCTCCATCAGACCTACTAAACCAGACTCTCCAGGGATAGGGCACAGCTATCTGTGTTTTAACAAGGCCTCCCGGTGATTCTGATGCGTGCTAAAATTTGACTAATACTCCTCCTAAGTATGTGAAGTGCTAATAGCTGCTGCTTTGGAAATTTCTGTGGGCCGACCACTTGTGCTGAATTTTCTAGGTAGCCAGGTATCAAAATACTGAATCTAAGAGTTCTGAAGAATGGAAGGTGAGTAGAAAAGATTTTTTTGAAATATTTTTATTTTAATATGTTATTAGTATAACCAAGATGGCTTCACTGCAAATGTGGAAACTACTACTGACTTAATGAACACATGAATAACCTAAGATATAGGGAGTAAGGGCTATAATTTCTAGTTCTTATAAGAAAATGTAGTTCATATAATGCTTCAACTCCAACTTAATAGTATAATTTGGTGAGGAAGCATTTTCTCCTTTAGCATTATTTTTGTGATGGGTCTGTATAGCAGCGCAAGGGGATGGATGACAGTGAACCAAGATTGTCCTTGAAGGATTCGGGCTAGAAGTCTGTTTTATCAGATGTCTGGTAGGCAGGAGGTTAGGAGATCAAGTCCCGGAAGGTGAGAAGAGAAAGAAGAATGAGAGAATGCTAGAGTCTTCGGAATGATAGCTAATGTTTATTGAGTGTTGGCTCCAAATAACCCAATCGTTATTAACTCTCAATAGTTCAACAACCACCGCCAGACACGGTTCTGTGTGTTTCGCATGTATTAACTTTCTCAATCTTCACGGTACCCCTAGTGAATTAGGTGTTGTATTTTCTGTGTTGAGACACAGAGAGTAACCTAGTCTGTCTAGGTTATGTGGTTAATTACTGTTAGAGCCAGACTTTGAACCCAGGTCGCTCTGACTCCAGAATTCATATTCTTTGCTGGGGTGTTACATCCCTCGAAGGGGTCAGGTCTAGGAAGTCAGTAGATTTTCAAGATTGGAACTACAATTGTCACTCCGTATCCGCAGGGAATTAGTTCCAGGACCCCCTCGGTTACCAAGATCCATGGATGCCCAAGACCCTTATATAAAATGATGTAGTATTTGCATGTAACCTGCATACATCCTCATGTGTACTTCAAATCATCTCTATATTGCTTATAATACCTAATACAATGTAAATATTTGCTGGAGTGCAGCAAATACAAGTTTTGCCTTTTGGAAACTTCTGGAGCATTCTTTCTTTCTTCCTTTTCTTAACAATATTTTTGATCTGAGCTTGGCTGGATCCGTGGATGTGGAACCCATGGATGTGAAGGGCTGACTCTAGGAGTAAGGGTTAAAATCTCAACCTAAATCAGAATGTTTTTTCATTACCTTGTTTCCTGCTGGCTTTTAGGTATGACACAGCTAGGGCACAATGATATTAGTGATGGCCAGATAATGTCAGAGGCCTGAGATGGGGTCCTGCCCCTGCTTGAGGCTGGAATAGATATTGCAGGATTTCTTACATGAACTTTCATCAGGAATATCCTTAGGCTGGTTTATTTAAAAGCAGCTGCTGTGGATCCCTTCTTTCATTCAGCCTGAGTTCCCCAAACACACTGTGTTCTCAAGTCTAGCCTTGGCAGGAGAAAAATACCAATGTCTCACTCCCTTCCATTCCTAATTCCAGATGCTAAGTGACTGGGGTAGAGTCTGCTATGGTGCCTGCTGCAGTGTCACAGGGCAAAGACTTTAAGTGATGATAGGTCCTTCCTCTAGGAGCTATCCCAGCCCAGCATTGCTGAGAGGCTTGTTGAAGACATGCTGACAGCAGCTACTCTCTGCTCTACTCTGCACCCTGGGTCTTCATACCCATTGCTCAGTGGCTTTGAGCCACATGGGATTTGGGATTTGGTCATGTTCAAGGCGAGGGGGAGAGTAGATGGGGAGAGGGCACCAGAGGTGGTACAGGCATTCTTAGAGTTCTCATCAGATTAAAGAAAGTGAAATAAATCAGAACTATGACTAAGTTTCAGATTTAGCATGTGTTATTTTGGTGATCTTATGTGACTCAAGAAAGGTTTAATGGCTTTTTCAATTCAGTTTTGTCCGCTATTGAATTTTATAAAGTAGATGTTCTCAAAATGGATCACTTCTTCAGCTTATATCATATTGAATGCTTTTCAAGATGCTTAGGCATTAGCCAATTTCATCCTCACAGCAACCATGTACAATAAGCGCAGTGGTTGTTAATATTCTTAATTTACAAATAAGAAACTGACATCAGATAGGTGAAGTGAATTGTGCAAATTCACGTAGAGTGACCAACCGTCGCAGTTTACCTGAGACTAGATGTTTCCTGGAACACATGAATTTCAGCGCTAGCATCAAGACAGTTTTCAGGGCTAAAACCCAAGCCAAGGAGCTAACTGAGACTTAAATCTGGGTTTGTGAGTTCCAGCGCTGTTTCTCCTCTCTTACATTTCCTCTAGGTTGTATATTTTTCTTCAAAGAAGTTGTATTTTTGTCTAAGTGTTGGAAATACAAAAATCTTCTAGGTTTTTTATATCACAAGGTCTTTTCAGGCCACTGGTCATCTGACATTCATTGTTTAGCCATTTCATTATAAAATAGCATTAATATTCATGTGAATACAAAATAGATATCAATATACTAAAAAACCTAAAATTATCCTAAATGTTTTCAATGATATGATCCATCTGTGAAAGAGTAACTTGTCTTCCTTCCTTTTTTACAGGGTCTTTTGGCTCAGACACCAACACCACCTTTGGTAACTATCTCATTGATTTTTTATCATAAACATCTCATGAAATCACTTTCACACTCTTATCATCATCTCAGGCCGTTTGGAAAGTAGTAAATCCAAACCACAAGCGATGGATGTGTGTCCTATTTTTATCTTTATTCATCAATTACGAACATGAAAAATAAACATTTCTTTTTCTTTTTAGGAGAGAAGTGAGTCATCAGAAGAAAGTAAAGTTAGCTCAAAGGAACAGGTAATTAAACAAACCTTTCTTAACTTTCCAGGCTACTTAGGAATCAAAGGAAATGATGTTATATTAAATTACCTAGTGACCGTTCTAAATATAATATTTTCTAACCTTTGGTTATGCTGGCTAAATCGCCCCATAAAATAGGAAGGGAAAAATGAGTGGGAGAATTCAGAGGTAGACATGCCCTTCATTCCATATTTATCACTGGGGCCAGATGATAGACATGTGGCCCTAAATGTCCCTCTAGTTAAAGAGAACACACACACACACACACACACACACACACACACGCGCACACACACACACACACGGTCATAGACTCTGGAAGACGAGGAATAGCTCACTCATAAATCTCAAATGTTGGTTTCACAATTGGAGCAGTTCAGATCGGGCAAAGAGTTCTGGTTAATGTGAGATGCCTGCTGGGCCTGGAGACCACCTCTGGGCCCGGAATCCTGTTGGAGGAGAGAATAGGAGCGCCCTGAGGAACCTTTAAGGAGACAGCTGCTTTAGTAATGACATCTTTAAAATAGTCTCATCTGTGGCCCTGGGAGAGAGAAAAGCTGACTTAGCTTATATCACTTTCATAGAAAACTTGGTAGCTTCCTTCTTCTTATCCTCTTTCCCGTCCCCACCTTCCCTCTCCCTTCCCCACTCTTCTGTCCTAGCATTTTGACCAATCTCAACCCCGAGCGGCTCCAGACATTCTAGGAACCAGGTTTCTCCCTGAAACTTTGACCCATGTTGCATTCTATACTCAATCAGTTGGAAAATGAATTTAGGCTTTTTACCACTATTTACTAAAGATTGTCAGAGGAATATTTTACAGATTTATAAGTGTAGAATTGGGAAAATGCTCTTTTCTGGGGACGTTGTGATGTATTGCCTCAGTGTTCTCTGGGCTCTCAGAGGATGATAGCATCTTGGGAGGGGTACAGTATGTGCCTATCGAGGTTAGGAAAACTAAATAGATGCTCAGTTCCAATGGATCAGTGTACACCCTAGCGATGGGAAGAGGTGTCATCACCCGGTAGTACTGACTGGAAACTCAGACACTGATGAGTAGGGACATGTGGGGAAAAAAAAAGAAGTTGGCAAGAATGTTCTGTCATAGGATATGGTAGAGCAGATTTTTCCAGAGCGTGATGAATGAAGATTCACTATCCTTCCTTATCTGAGAAGAGCATCCAATGGTTTTACTTCTGGGGATCACCTCTCTGAGCTCACACTTGGAACTAAGCTGCCTTGGTGGTCACACTAGCTACAGTTCCTCAGCTAAGCCTTCCACAGGCAACTCTGTGCCTGTGCAAATGAGTTACAAACATGGTTTTGGTGAGATTTATACCTTACTACAATATTATACTTTCATTTTAGCTAAAGGTTTCATCTGCCTGCCCTAATACATTTTTCCCCCCAGAGTTGATTAGAAAAAAAAACTTGAGTCATTTTAAAAATCACCCAATATTTTAAAAAAACTGTGTTTTAAACCAAACAACTTGGTGAGTGAGTATTATAAACCAATTCTTTTTTTTTTTTCTTTTTCTTTTTTTGCGGTACGCGGGCCTCTCACTGTTGTGGCCTCTCCCGTTGTGGAGCACAGGCTCCGGAGGCGCAGGCCCAGCGGCCATGGCTCACGGGCCCAGCCACTCTGCGGCACATGGGATCTTCCTGGACCGGGGCACGAACCCATGTCCCCTGCATCGGCAGGCGGACTCTCCACCACTGCGCCACCAGGGAAGCCCAACCAATTCTTTAATTTACAAAAAATTCTCTGAAAGTATCCTTTAAGGACTCACACTTAAATATTGAGTTCCATAAATGTGATTTCTATAAAACTTTTTGAGAAAATGTTTGCAGCATTAAGTGAACTGTGCCTATGTAAAATGGAACGACTTGACTTTCAACTGTTCTTCCTTCCTTTTTAACCCCTGGTTGAAACATTATTGAGCCGTAAAATTGGCTCAATGGCTCTGATGAGGGACATAGGAAGAAGAAAGCAAACAGAGCCTAGATGGGCCTTAAATAACACCCTTGAGAGCAGCTCCTGGGGTCCTAACCATGTCTGTTAACCCCAAACTCCAGGTAAATGAAGACCCCAGTGACAGCACTGAATCAGAGGAGGGCCTGGGCCTTGATGATCCGCAATCCATTCATAGACCAGCTGGTGGCCTTTCTAGGAGCGGAGGAAAAGAAGGAGATGATAAAGATGATGATGAAGACGAGAGCGGAGATGACACCTCAGCTGATGATGACAATGGCCCAGGACCCGAAGAGAGGCGAGGAGGGAACTCCAGACTCGGAAGCGGTGAGGACCCCACTGACAGCACACAGTCCACGGAGGATGGTGTCCCACGGGGGGAAGACAGTGCTCAAGACACCACCAGTGAGAGCAGGGACTTTGCCAGTGAGGACGAGGGGCACAGCAGGCCTGAGGGACGTGACTCCACTCCAGGCAGCGAGAGTGCAGAGCAGTGGGTGGGAGGCGACAGTGAGGGAGTCGGTAGCCACGGGGACGGCTCTGAGTTTGACGATGAAGGAATGCAGAGTGAGGACCCCAACACCTTCAGGAGCGAGAGAAGCAATTCAAGAATAAGCAGGGCCAGCATCAAGTCAAAAGATTCGAAAGGGAGCAATGGGCAAGCAAGGACTCAGGGTTCCGGTGAAAGCCCGTCAGTGGGGTATCCCAGTAGGAAATTTTTCAGAATGTCTCGCATCTCGGAGGAAGATGGCAGAGGTGAGCTTCATGATAGCAACACCATGGAAGAAAGCAAGAGTGACTCCGCAGACTACCCCGACTCCAAAGAAGCTGGTCTCAGCCCATCCAGGGAACACAGCGAGAGTGAATCTCAACGAGAGAGCGAGGAGGGTCAGTCCCCAGAAGACAGTCAGGACGTCCAAGACCCCAGCAGTGAGTCCAGTGAAGAGGGTGACCTGCCTTCTCAAGAAAGCAGTAGTGAATCTCAGGAAGAGGTCGTGCGTGAGTCCAGGGGTGACAACCCCAATAACGTTACCAGTCACTCAGAAGATCAGGACTCCAGTGACTCCAGTGATGAGGACAGCTCGGATAAACCCTCCAGTTCAGAGAGCAGATCCAGAGAGGGGCAAACCGACAGCGAATCCAGTGAGAGCCTCAGATCCTCGGAGGAAAGCCCGGAGTCCACCGAAGAGGAGAACAGTTCCAGCCAGGAGGAGCCCTGGTCTCCCAGCGCCTCGACAGAGAGCCAGAGCCGGGAAAGCCAGGAGGACAGCCCGTCTGAGGAGGAGCAGAGCAGCGATTCCCAGGACAGCAGCAAATCAGAAGAAGAGAGCGACTCAACTGAGAGCACATCAAGCAGCGAGGAAGACATCCAGTCCAGAAACACCGAGATAGAAAGCAGAAGGTTGACAGTCGATGCTTATCACAACAAACCCATCGGAGATCAGGACGACAATGACTGCCAAGACGGCTACTAGCACGGGCGTTCCTGAGTGCCTCTCACAGACACGTGTCTTGGGGGTTGGAGACTAGGGAAATCATGAGAACTGTAATTTATTGATGTTTGTATCAGAAGAATAACCAGAGACCACTCCTTTATGAAAGGAAATACTGGACCTTATACTTCTTTCTAGGATGTCACCAAACCATAGAGGTTTCAATAATGGGGAATTTCACTAGAATACCCTCAATGAGACCTGACGCAAGGAAAGATGTGCATTATAGCTTCACAGCTGAAATAGTTCCTAACTCATTAACCTAACACACCGTTACTGAGATTCTGTGAGGTACCAGGCACTGTGCCAGGTGCTGGGGATATAAAGAAGTTAAGACTTATTTCTTGCTCCTGAGGAGCTTATGGAGGGATAAATAAAGCGAAAGAGGGATACGTAGGACAGAAGCAAGAATTACTACTATCCAATGAGGTGAGTCCTATAACACAGGTGTGCACAGAACACATGGGAGCACAGAGCGGGGACCAACTTTGCCTTAGAGAATCGGAGAAGGCTTCACAGCAGAAAAGACACTGGACTTGGAGCACTGCATAGGATTTCTCCATTTAAGAAAAGACAGTTCTATTTATTCTTGGTACAGGCAATAGAAAATCCTGTATGAATAAATATTTAGTTTGTGAAAGCACTTTCAAATTATGGCATGGTGAGGTGTTTTGGATAAGCAAAACTTTTTTTTCAATTAATTTATACTTTTCAATGTTTTTTGTGGTGCTCCAGTGAGCATCACCTCCCTGCCCACTGGTGATGATATGGAGGAATGGTTTGGGAAGAGTGAAAAAGAAAATTCCTCTTTAAATAGACAACTTTCAGCTTACTTTTTTCTAAGACCAGTCTATGTGCAATGTTAGAAAAACTGTTCT
Organism: Globicephala melas; assembly: GCF_963455315.2. Classification (NCBI taxonomy): domain Eukaryota; kingdom Metazoa; phylum Chordata; class Mammalia; order Artiodactyla; family Delphinidae; genus Globicephala; species Globicephala melas. The sequence continues at coordinate 132,603,731 of NC_083318.1, read as the reverse complement.
CAGAGTCCTTTGCCTGGGTCGCACGTAGCAAAATTGTGTGTATAGAATTCAACTGATTTTTGCCAAATACCCTTTGAAATGTTACCTCAACATAAAATATTTGTTTTGTAATAAAGATAATAATATCCAGAAGAAGTATGTGCTTATTTTTTATAGTGATGTCAATTTTTAGGATATATTTATATGAAACAACTCTTCCTTTAACGCACTGCAAAATAGTCTATTAGCTTTCTCCCATTAAAACAAAAGATTTTCTTAAATTATTTCCTGAAAATTTAATTTTATTTATACTTCAGGCAGCATTTTGATAAAGTTACTTTGCGTGTTGCTTATGCTATTTCACTAAATATACCTGTTATAGATAAGGTTAAAAAAAGGAAGCAAACTCTCAGCTTTTGTATAAGGCCATGTGGAAAGTTCACGGTGTTTGGGTTTAACATTAGTTCTTCCTGGTCTCTCTGACAGTCATAAGTGTAAACTCTGGAAACTACAGAGATACACATTCCTCACAGTGTATTTCTTTGAAGGAAACTACCTCACCTCAGCACTTCCACTTTTCAAATGTGTTTTCACACACACTGCCACTAGAGCAAATCAAAATCCCCCTACAAATTCATTCAGAGAATCAAGAAAACTTCCTAACCTTCAGTCTGACCCTTCCTATCCTTCACATAGCTCTGTTCCCTCATAATGTCAAAGCTATGGTCTCTTGCAGAGATAAAATATATATAGTTCTCTAAGCCTCTCCCTTCAGATTTTAATTCAGTAGATCTGGAGTGAACCCCAAGTTCTGTATTTTAAAAAGGATCCCAGGAGATTCTGAAGTAGCCCATCTGCACACCTACATTTGGGTTCTCTGACTCTCTGGATTACTTACCTGGCTTTATTAACCCACAGATTCCTACCAACCTACAGCGTCTTCAGAGGAGAACTGCCCTTGCACAGACCTCCTGGTTGCTTGAGACATAGGTGACCAGGTTCTAGCCACTCCAATGGCCCGCCTCACCACAGGTGATGGTGTGGGATGAGCGCCCAACCCAAGGGAAGTCGGCCAGCAGCCTCAGAGGAGGCGTGTTGCAAAGGCTCTGCCTGAACAATGATGGTGGCTTGGGGTCTAATCTGATTTTCCCTCTCTGTAAATTTGGATATTTAGGGAGAGAGATGTCAGAATGATCTGAACAAAAACAGACGGGAAAATACAGAGAAGCAGGAATAAGGAGAAAGCTTAAGTCCATTAATGGTGGAGCACAAAACTGAAAATGATTGAACTCCTGATGCTGGGGGGAAAGATCGTAACCCTCTTGCTCTCATGCTTGCTCTCATGCTTGGATCCTGACTCTCCTATTGCCTATCAGGCCTTCTTGGATGCCTCTTAATTGCCACCTGTATCCTTACAATACACCCACCTTTCTGACATCTTTTCTCCTTGCCACCAAAAATCCTAATGAAATCAAACTCATGAACTTAGGTCATATAACTTCGGAACACTGGCTAACTTAACAGCTAAGTGGAGGAAGTACTGGACGACATAGGTGGACCTTGGAGAGTGAAAAAGAAAACAGGGGAGAAGCACATTCTAGGCCGAGGGAACAAAGGAGTAGATGTATGGAATTGTTTGTGGTGCATTAAGGTATGATGTTCAAAATCTGTTGTCACCAAAGCATTTGGAAGAGAGGAAGAGGGAAGGGAAGCGATAAGAGAAGAGACTGGAAAGGCAGATCGCGATCTAAAGTGAAGGCCTCTGAGTGCCAAATTAAGGAGGATAAACTTCATTTTTACGGAGTGCCTCTCTGGCACCAGGTTTTCATGTATTATATATCATACATATCACAAACATCTTTCATGGATATTACAAACTCTCTACCCCTTAAAAAATATATAAAAAATAAAGAAGAGCAAATGAGGCTCAGAAAAGCTAAGTTAATTATTCTAGTTTAAAATCCAAGAAAGGACAGAGTCTGCTTCCATTACAGTTTGATGATGAACCACTGAAAGTTTCAAGCAGTGGAGTAAGATTCATGAGTATACGATTATGGCCTTATCTGCTTGAAATATAAGTAAAGGAAATGCTATATTCTCTGCTTGTTCTCAGCATGGAAAGAACCCAAGAGCCTCTCAGTCATTTTCCGATGGCTTATTTTCCTAGACCTGCCCCTTTCAGTGGAGAAATGCATTCTTATTTCCCACAAAGTTTCCCATGTAGATCTATGTCACAGTGAAGATTACTACTGAAGATTTTGTACAAGGAAATATCATAGTGATGCTGGAGAAGCTAGCAATATTTTGTCCAAAAAAAGGAAGCTTATACTGAAGTCTTTAGGAAACATGGCTTCATATGCAGGAGAACTCATTCAGCCTGGAAGCCACTGATTCTACTACAAAGCATTAGACACTGTGGCTTGTACTGCTGACCCCGCTGGTAATAACTCCGGAGGCTGCCGGTAACACTGGTACTATTACAATAACCCTGGTCCTGCTGATCCCAGCTGTCGCTGCTGCCAGAGACCCTTCTCCACGGACCCTGCTGGGTTATATCACTAGCTTTCCATTCCAAGTTTGTAGCAGATGCATAAACCTGTCAGAGCGTATACTAAGTGCCCATGCAATAGTTACAGGGGGCCCTGGAGAGAAAGTATCTTGCATTTTCAGTTTCAATATCACAAGGTGAATTTTGTCTCTCATCCAAACGTATAAGGAGGTAATATATGTAAGAAGGTGCTTCAGATGCTGCGTGAGCAAAAATTGAAAAACATCCCGCTGATGGGGAGAAGGTCCGTGTCCGTGCCAAAAGGAGGAGCGGCATTAATGTCATGAGAATGACCAAGTCAACCACCAAGGCTCTGGTTGTGATTCATGTTGCTGAAGATGGGCGAAGTAACACTAATACCAAGGGGAATGCGTGGACCACCAAGGAATTCTTTTTTTTTTTTAATTAACAATAATTTTATTTGTTCTTTCACCTATGCCAGCACACCAAGGAGTTCTTACGGGGAGCAAAGGAGCTTTGAAATACAAGAGAACGAACATCATAGAGCATCACTGTGCCCCAGGTCCTGTGCCAGGTGTCCGCCTTGGGCCAGAGCTCCAGGAATTCCATTGGTGGGTCCCAGAGAGAGGGATGAGTGATTTCATCTAGACTTTCCCAGGCTTCTGTGGATGACAGAATCAAGACACTCTGAAACTGGGCTTCATGCGGGAAGGTGTTTCTAACGCCCCTAAAATTAGTTGCTAAATCATTGATATATTTGAGCAGAGGATCCACGATTTTCATCAGATTCTCAAAGGAGTCCATGACTAGGCTGCCAGAGTCTATTCAATTAAATAAAAGAAATAACACTGACAGTCATACAAGATCTGTCTGAACATTGTTCTGTGGAACTACCGTGTTCTGGAAAAGCCCAGGTCAGTGCTGAGGAACCGTGTTGAGGGGATTAGCATGATTCATATTACATACATCACGTGCTGTGCATCCCTTGCATATCATAGCTAAAGCTCGTATAAAGGAAGATAGTATATCATAAACTATCTTTCTGATCAAATGAATACAAATTCTAAACTTCTTAAATGTTGATATAGGACACATAATGAAAATAAATTTTCTCAAAGTAAACTTTTAAACCATATAGTTCCTTTGCATTCCAAGTATATTTAGATTCTGGACTGGATGTAGATGGTGTAGAAATTGAGATTTACCCCCAATATCCATTTTCCTCTTCTTTGTATTAGTGATAAAAATCTTTGGTTTTCAGTTGAGCACGTGGCTGCCGAGATGGAGACTCCATTTCCCAAACTTCCCTGCAGCGGGGCACGCACATGTGGCTAAGTTCTGGCCAACAGCATGTGAGCAGAAGTGATGCGCTTGGCCTCTTTCCTTTCCTCTCCTCTGTCCCCATTGGCTAGAAATTGGCAACTTTAGAAATAGTTTCCTTTACCAAAAGGTACCCTCCTCCTCGTTGTTTCATGAGAGAGAAATAAACTTCAATATTGCTTAATCCACCGTATTTTGGAATTTCCACATTACAGCAGCTTAATCTACATTAATATATGTATATATTCAGAGACTATATAATTTAGAGTTCTCACCAGAAACACTGAGTTAGCTTTCCTTTATTTTATTTTACTTTTAAAAAGATCCATACTTTTGACCAGATTTAATAGCTTTATTTATTTATTTATTTTTTGGCAGCGTTGGGTCTTCCTTGCTGCACACGGGCTTTCTCTAGTTGCAGCGAGCGGGGGCTACTTTTCGTTGCGGTGCGCGGGCTTCTCACGGCGGTCGCTTCTCTTGTTGCGGAGCACAGGCTCCAGGCGCGCGGGCTTCAGTAGTTGTGGTGCGTGCGGACTCAGTAGTTGTGGCTCACGGGGTCTAGAGCGCAGGCTCAGTAGTTGTGGCACACGGGCTTAGTTGCTCCATGGAATGTGAGATCTTCCCGGATCAGGCCTCGAACCGGTGTCCCCTGCATTGGCAGGCAGATTCTTAACCACTGCGTCACCAGGGAAGTCTCACTTTCCTTTATTTAATAATTGAAGAAAACATGTTCTCCAACTATGCTCTCAGAATATCGTTATGCATCCTCAGTAGGTTTTAGTATTAGTTAGATTAGATTAACTTTTAGACTGTGAATTTACTGTTAAAGTGAATGGAATATTTAGCTTTTGAAAATATGGGTAATGAAGAGAATGCCCCAGTATATAATCTATTCTTTGGGAATAAATAGAAATTTTATCGTTTCACGAAACTGCTAGGTACCATTTGGTAAATTTCTACATCTAGGATTGAAATTATTGGTCAGAATTTCAAGTTGAGACATTGATTACTCAAGTGCAATTTGCAAATCTGGCTGTTATTAATGAACATAATGAAAATGAGGTAAGGCTGTAAACTTGCTTCTATTCCATTGTACACTGTCTAATAGCACTGGTTCTCAGCCCTGGTGCACGTCACCTGAGGAGTTTTTTTTTTTTTTTAAGTCTTTACCCAGGCTCCACCCCAGAGAATCCTATTTAATTGGTCTGGGATTAAGCTTCAGCACTGGTATTTTTTTAAAGTCTTCAGCAGTTCCAAAGCATAGCCAGCATTGAGAACTCTGATATAATATAGTGGTTAATTCTGCAAACGTTTGGCCACTCTTTGGTCCCAGGCATAGGTCTCATTTTGGAAGGAAAACACTAATCAAATTCCGACCCTATTTAATATGATGAGTTGAATGCTTATGTCAATTACACAGGCTTGTCTGCTTCCTCTACCAGCACATAAATGGACCCAACATTTGAGTGACTAGAGCATTTAGCTCTCATCAGCTCCCGGACAGTGACTAGTTAAGACGTAATCAGTCATCAGAAAAAATGTAAGGCTCTTTTTGCTTTTTGGTAAACTGCCCACCCCAAGGCCATTCAGAGCGTAGGATCTCTGAGGTTTACTCTAGTTGGCTTTCTATCAGCATCTGAATTGTCATCAAAATAAATCTTACTTAAGCTCGTGAATGGTTTCCCTCTGTCCTTGCACCACAGTACCACAGATGGAAGAGATTATAGCAGGAGAAACATCTACAGACTGTAGGTCTCACGGTCAGACACACAAAACAGCCTGGCTTTCCCTTTTCTTTGGTACAGATCATGACTATTATTTTAAGCAACTGAATATAAACGTAGTGTTTGGTTAGAGACCTTATTGTGTAACTGATATGAAAGAGACCATTACCATCCTTTCACATAACACAGGTCATTCTTTATGAATTGTACATCTAGCAGATGGTCTGGAAGTCCCCCATGGAGAAGAAGGGAACTAGCAGAAGGGAGGGTGCAGGAAGTCTGTCTGGGACATTGTCGCTGGGACCACATCCACACTCCACCCCACACAGAACTTCAAAGCTGTCTCGTCTCCTTCCTGGAGTGGGTGATTCCCTACTCCCATCCTATTCCCCCACTCCCACTGTCAATACAAGTTATGGCAATAAATAGGGAGCTTACATAGGTAGAGAAAGGACAAACTCTGCTATGCTTTAAAATGGTGACAATATTACTAAAAGAAAGGTTTTCTTTTGTCCTTTAGATGTTTCCACTCTGAGGATGGACCTCAAAGTACACTGTCCTTTATCCTGCTTTATTCAGGACTTAAAGGATGTGAATTACTCTCCCTACTTGTCTCTGTTCCAGCTTCACTAAGGGGGAAATTTGAAGGAGTCAAATGACTCCAGGGGATGAAAAAGGACTAAAATTATGAGGAGGTAAAAGGAGAGGAGAAAGAGGAAGACAGAGAAGGGAGACCAGAGAGAAGGGACCCCCTTATGCCCATGGGAATTGGATTCCATATGGGTGGATAAATGTCTTGAAAGGCAAAGTAGAGAACTGTTTTCACTGTCCTTCAGAAATTGGATGTGTGCTTGAAGGGGTAATGTTAATCTTTTTTTATGGGAGTGGACCGTACCTTCCTGACTTCTCAAATACTAAGGAGAGAAGTAAGGGGGACACAGTAAGTTGGAGGGATTATGGCATCTTGAAATATGGTCCACTTGAGGTCAGAAGCCAAAAGAAGGTCCTACACAAGAGAATGAGACAGGATGCTTTGAACCTTGGCCAAAACTAGGTTCATGAGGTTCAGAATCTGATACAGAGCAGGGGAACCATAGAGATGATGTAAAAGTTTACCATCCTCTAGAAGGTCACCCTAACACGATTTAAACATGATGAGTTCCGTCAAGGGATGTATAGTTTGACCTCCTGGCCACCACTCAGTAAGCATGCATATCTTTTCCATAGTTGCAGTTACAGTGACTTTTTTTTTTTTTTTTTTTTTTTTTTTGCGGTACGCGGGGCTCTCACCGTTGTGGCCTCTCCCGTTCCGGAGCACAGGCTCCGGACGCGCAGGCTCCGCAGCCATGGCTCACGGGCCCAGCCGCTCCGTGGTATGTGGGATCTTCCCGGACCGGGGCATGAACCCGTGTCCCCTGCGTCAGCAGGCGGACTCTCAACCACTGCGCCACCAGGGAAGCCCTACAGTGATTTTTAATTTTCTCACTTAACCTATTTTTTTATGTTTTACAGTTTCAAGTTATCATATCTTTTTTCTCTTTACTATTTGAAATGAAGCAATGAACAGCGTTATGCAAATATCATTTGCTACTTATCAACCTTAGACTGATTATCCACTTTAAATTCATCCATTACCAAGAACAGCCATGAAAATTTTTTCCCTACGGCAAGACACCTTCTAATTTAACTACACGTATTCTTCCACCCAGTCTGAATGGAGAGTTATATGTGTCTTTTTAACCTCCCTCTATTGAAATACACGTTCAACGAGGCTATAATGCTTGATTTAATATTGGTAATTTAATGACACCAACTAGAGTAAAAATGTAAATTACCCCGAGAAGAGCAATTCCTAAACTGCAGCCTTTCCAGACTTCAAGTGAAAGAGTCATAATGTAATAGCATTATGACCTAAAAGATAAGAATTATCATTAAACACAATTGGGATTTATCTACATTTCTTTAAGAACAAGATTCTTTAAGAAAGCTTCAAATCCTGAAGTTCAAGAATATCTGGGTAGTCCCACTCTGTAACCTCTCTAACTCCCAGCAGGTGGCAGTGTTGCTCGCTGCTGTGGTCCCCGAGAGGCCAGAAGGGTCTGGAATTCAGAGCACAGGTGGATGGGTTAACCCTGGACAGAAATGCGGGCAGCTCTAGCATTAGAGCTAGATGATGAGTGTGAGAGATTGACTTGATGATGTAGGGCATTTTGAACGGGCTTGGAAGGTCCAGTAGGATTTTGGGGGCAGATTAGAATATAGGTCAGGAAAGATTTTAATTTAGATTTAATATTCTCAGATTAACAGCTCAGTAAATTGCCTTAAATTTTGAAACTTAATTTTCTTAGAACCAGCTCTAAACTGGCTTATTTCTCCTGGCTGAAGCACATAGTAAATCTTATAACCTTAAAAGGAACCGAAGAGACAATTTTCTTTCCAGGAGGATTAGTTCTACTTCTGACAATTTTCCCTATGCCCAACGTCACAAACCATACCTGAATCATAAAGATATTTAACACTCAGAGGAGATACTAATAAGGTCCCTTTAAATATTGAAAATATAATGAAGTCAGGCTTCAGTCCAAATATTCTACCTTTTTCCTTGCATAAATACAGACAGTGTGCAGGACCCAATTGACTTCTAGATATGCCAATTTTGCTCTGTTGAACTAGTCACTTCTCTGAACCTCTGTTTTTAGTTTATTTAAGAAACATTACCCATATTACTGATACTAGACAAGCAATAAGAGATAGAAACAGATCATAACTAGATAGACTGTGTAGATATACTACATGCTTTACATATTCTCCTAAAGTTCAAGAAATAACTGATACTGTCACTGTTGCACTAAAAGATCTCATGGGTTAGCAGAGCAAAGGCACTAATTTTTAAGGAACTTAATCCAATGCTCTATGCCACTAAAAAGGCACTGAGCTATCTTGAGCAACTGACTTGCCTCTACATCATAATTTCCTAGTTCACAGTCTGTAAAATCCAAGTGTGTGCCCTGTGAAATCTTGGCTGATATCCGGCAAGGGTTACACATTCAGCCCCTCCTTCAATAAGCATTAAGTCCCTAGCAAGCTGGGGAGGATTTGTTCCCAATATGCCTATGTCTCTTTGGTTCAAAACACTCTCTTTTTTCTCCTTCACTCTTTTGCTCCTCCGGATTGTTTTATATCCTACGTTGGCTCCCTTGGAGGTGAGATTACTGACTTACACCTCAATCTAGTCCCCCATTTTTCCTTTAAACTTCTCTTCCACTTTCTGCCCTGTCCCTTCCCATCCTATACAGTGTATTCATTTTTTTGTTGCCACAATAAATACTTGGGGACAGAGGTAATTTTTAATTATTTGAAGGGACCTGTTTTAGAAGCAGAAATTTAAAAATCTCCGAGTGTATAAGTTATCTATTGCTGAGTGACAGATCGCCTCCAAAATGTAGTGACTTACCACAAAATAGTTACTATCTAACAGTTTCTGTGGGCCATGAACCTCAGCTTGATTTAGCTGGGTCCTCTCTTTTGGGGGCTCTCATGGACTGCAGTAAAGGTATGTTGTGATCAACTCAAGTCTCAACTAGGGAAGGATGTGCTTCAAGCTCACTCGTGTGGGGACTGGTAGTTTTCAGTCCCTCACAGGTCGTTGCATGAAAGCCTCAGCTCCTCGCTGGCTGTTGGCTGGAGGCCACCCTCAGTTCCCTGCCATGCAGGCCTCTTTGAAGGGCAGCTCATAACCTGGCCGTTGGTTTCCATCAGAGAGCGCAAGTAAGAAAGAGTGAGCAAAAGTCACGGTCTCATAACCTAATCTCAGAGGTGATATACCCGTCACTTTTGCTGTAGTCTCTCTGTTGAAAGCAGGCTGTTTGAGCCAGTTCACACTCAAGGGAAGAGGGTTACACAAGGCCATGAATGTCCGAAGGTAAGTTTCAGTGGGACCACCTTAGAATTCTGCCCTACACCTAGCACATGCTACATAATGATTAAGAATAAGGAGGTTACAATTCGAATGGGATGTCTGAGAAATTGTATTTAGAAAGAAATTTGCGTATTCCTATTTTTTTGTCCACACGTGTATACATTTGTGTGCTTAGGCAGGGAAAAAGCAAGCTGTATTCAGCAGGCAATAGAGAGCACATAACAAACATTCCAAATTGTATACCGTCTACATCTTGTTTCCCTCCTACATCTCTGCCCTCCCTCTCCTTACTCTTAGAGATTACTTTTTCTTCTACTCTGAGAGGAAAATAGAAATCAGCCAGCAAAATCTCCCTCGTCAATCAATCCCCGAATCTACAAGCATTTTCTTTCTTTTTTTTGTTTAACATCTTTATTGGAGTATAATTGCTTTACAGTGGTGTGTTAGTTTCTGCTTTATAACAAGGTGAATCAGTTATACATATACATATATCCCCATATCCCCTCCCTCTTGCGTCTCCCTCCCACCCTCCCTATCCCACCCATCTAGGTGGTCACAAAGCACCGAGCTGATCTCCCTGTGCTATGCGGCTGCTTCCCACTAGCTATCTACCTTACGTTTGGTAGTTTATATATGTCCATGCCACTCTCTCACTTCATCCCAGCTTATCCTTCCCCTCCCCGTATCGTCAAGTCCATTCTCTAGTAGGTCTGCGTCTTATTCCCATCTTGCCCTAGGTTCTTCATGACCATATGTTTTTTTTTTAGGTTCCATATATATGTGTTAGCTTACGGTATTTGTTTTTCTCTTTCTGACTTACTTCATCTGTATGACAGACTCTAGGTGCATCCACCTCACTACAAATAACTCAATTTCGTTTCTTTTTATGGCTGAGTAATATTCCATTGCATATATGTGCCACATCTTCTTTATCCATTCATTTGTTGATGGACACTTAGGTTGCTTCCATGTCCTGGCTATCGTAAATAGAGCTGCAATGAACATTTTGGTACAAGACTCTTTGAATTATGGTTTTCTCAGGGTATATGCCCAGTAGTGGGATTGCTGGGTCATACGTTAGTTCTATTTTTAGTTTTTTAAGGAACCTCCATACTGTTCTCCATAGTGGCTGTATCAAGTTACATTCCCACCAACAGTGCAAGAAAGCATTTTTCTTCTCCTGTGTTTCCTTCCTAGAGAAATTCCTTTAGCATTTGTTGTAAAGCTGGTTTGGTGGTGCTGAATTCTCTTAGCTTTTGCTTGTCTGTAAAGCTTTTGATTTCTCCATCGAATCTGAATGAGATCCTTGCAGGGTAGAGTAATCTTGGTTGTAGGTTGTTTCCTTTCATCACTTTAAATATGTCCTGCCACTCCCTTCTGGCTTGTAGAGTTTCTGCTGAGAAATCAGCTGTTAACCTTATGGGAGTTGCCTTGTATGTTATTTGTTGTTTTTCCCTTGTTGCTTTCAATAATTTTTCTTTGCCTTTAATTTTTGTCATTTTGATTACTATGTGTCTCTGCGTGTTTCTCCTTGGGTTTATCCTGTCTGGGGCTCTCTGCGCTTCCTGGACTTGAGTGGTTATTTCCTTTCTCATGTTAGGGAAGTTTTCAACTATACTCTCTTCAAGTATTTTCTCGGGTCCTTTCTCTTCTCTCCTGGGACCCCTATAATTTGAATGTTGCTGAGGCTATCTAAGAGGCTTCTGCAAGCTTCCTGATAGGAGGGACTGGTGGTGGGTAGAGCTGGGTGTTGCTCAGGTGATCAGGGCTCAGTAAAACTTTAATCCAATTGTCTGTTGATGGGTGGGGCTGAGTTCCCTCCCTGTTGGTTGTTTGGCCTGAGGTGACCCAGCACTGGAGCCTACCCAGGTCTTTGGTGGGGCTAATGGTGGACTCTGGGAGGGCTCACTCCAAGGAGTACTTCCCAGAACTTCTGCTGCCAGTGTCCTTGTCCCCATGGTGAGCCACAGCCACCCTCTGCCTCTGCAGGAGACCGTCCAACACAGGCAGGTAGGTCTGGTTCAGTCTCCCCTGGGGTCACTGCTCCTTCCCCCTGGGTCCTGATGCACACACTACTTTGTGTGTGCCCTCCAAGGGTTGAGTCTCTGTTTCCCCCAGTCCTGTCAAAGTCCTGCAATCAAATCCCACTAGCCTTCAAAGTCTGATTCTCTAGGAATTCCTCCTCCCATTGCCAGACCCCCAGGTTGGGAAGCCTGATGTGGGGCTCAGAACCTTCACTCCAATGGGTGCACTCCTGTGATATAAGTGTTGTCCAGTTTGTGAGTCGCCCATCCAGCAGTTACGGGATTTGATTTTATTGTGATTGTGCCCCTCCTACCGTCTCATTGTGGCTTCTCTGGATGTGGGGTATGTTTTTTGGTGAGTTCCAGTGTCTTCCTGCCGATGATTGTTCAGCAGTTAGTTGAGGGACTGAGCACACGTCCTTCTACTCCTTCTACTCCGCCATCTTGAACCAATCTCCTGTACCACATCTTCTTTATCCATTACTCTGTCAATGGACATTTAGCTTGCTTCCATATCCTGGCTATTGTAAATAGTGCTGCAATGAACATTGGGGTGCATGTATATTTTCAAATTATGGTTTTCTCCAGATATATGCCCAGGAATGGGATTCTGGATCATATGGTAGCTCTATTTTTAGTTTTTTAAGGAACTTCCATACGGTTCTCCATAATGGTTGTACCAATTTACATTCCCACCAAAAGTGTAGGAGGGTTCCCTTTTCTCCACACCCTCTCCAGCAATTATTGTTTTTTGAAGGGCTGCTTTAGTTGGCAAGGAAGATTCCAAGAGATTTGGTGGTTTTAGCATTCTCAACGTGGTCTGTTCCTGCCCAAATGCTCGCATACTGTTTCAGAATTCCGTTTTTCCTCAACCAAGGCCTTTACCTTAGTGTAACTTGAGATGATTACTATTTAATTGGTTTTGCAAACTCGGCAATCTGTACAATCAGGTCTTGGTTAAGATCCTTAGCTATGTCTTTCTTATGGCTACATGAGACAAAGATTTTATTCAAGGACATTATAGAGAATTTTAGGTTCTCTCCCTAAACCTTGATTTGGATGTTTAAGACTTTAAGTTTAGGGACTTCCCTGGTGGCACAGTGGTTAAGATTCCACGCTCCCATTGGAGGGGGCCCGGGTTCACTCCCTGGTCAGGGAACTAAATCCCACATGCATGCCTCAACTAAGAGTTCCCATGCCACAACTAAGGAGCCCACCTGCCACAACTAGGGTCTCAGAAAGATGAGAACATGAACTTCTCTCTCACATTTCCACTTTGTACTTCTACTTTATATATATAAAGATTACTTTACACTTCTAGCCAAATGAAGTGATGTCTACGAAAGGATAGATTAATTGGGAAATTCATGAATTGCATTTTGTTTTATCATCCAATGCATCAATATTTGTGACACTGCTTATTCAATCAATGTGATAAACCATATTAACAAACTGAAGGATAAAAATCATATTATCATCTTAATAGATGCAGAAAAAGCTTTCAACAAACTTCAACACCCATTTATGATAAAAAATCCTCTAGAAAGTAGGCATAGAGGGAACTTACCTCAACATAATAAAGGCCATATATGACAAACCCACAGTCAACATTGTTCTAAATGGTGAAAAACTGAAACTATTTCCGCTAAGATAAGGGACAAGACAAGGTTGCGCACTCTCACCACTATTATTCCACATAGTTTGGGAAGTTATAGCCACAGCAATCAGAGAAGAAAAAGAAATAAAAGGAATACAAATTGGAAAAGAAGAAGTAAAGCTGTCACTGTTTGCAGATGACATGATACTATATATAGAGAATCCTAAAGATGCTACCAGAAAACTACTAGAGCTAATCAATGAATTTGGTAAAGTTGCAGGATACAAAATTAATGCACAGAAATCTCTTGCATTCCTATGCACTAATGATGAAACATCTGAAAGAGAAATTAAGGAAGCACTCCCATTTACCATTGCAACAAAAAGAATAAAATACCTAGGAATAAACCTACTTAAGGAGACAAAAGACCTGTATGCAGAAAACTATAGGACACTGATGAAAGAAATTAAAGATGATACCAACAGACGGAGAGATATATACCATGTTCTTGGATTGAAAGAATCAACATTGTGAAAATGACTCTACTACCCAAAGCAATCTACAGATTCAATGCAATCCCTATCAAACTACCAGTGGCATTTTTCACAGAAGTAGAACAAAAAATTTCAAAATTTGTATGGAAACACAAAAGACCCCAAAAGGACAAAGCAATCTGGAGAAAGAAAAATGGAGCTGGAGAAATCAGGATCCCTGACTTCAGGTTATACTACAAAGAAAGCTACAGTAATCAAGACAGTATGGTACTGGCACAAAAACAGAAATATAGATCAGTGGAACAGGATAGAAAGCCCAGAGATAAACCCATGCACATATGGTCACTTTATTTTTGATAAAGGAGGCAAGAATATACAATAGAGAAAAGACAACCTCTTCAGTAAGTGGTGCTGGGAAAACTGGACGGCTACATGTAAAAGAATGAAATTAGAACACTCCCTAACACCATACACAAAAATAAACTCAAAATGGATTAAAGACCTAAATGTAAGGCCAGACGCTATCAAACTCGCAGAGGAAAACATAGGCAGAACACTCTATGACATACATCACAGCAAGATCCTTTTTGACCCAGCTCCTAGAGAAATGGAAATAAAAACAAAAATAAACAAATGGAACCTATGAAACTTAAAAGCTTTTGCACAGCAAAGGAAACCATAAACAAGACAAAAAGACAACCCTCAGAATGGGAGGGAGAAAACATTTGCAAATGAAGCAACTGACAAAGGATTCATCTCCAAAATTTACAAGCAACTCATGCAGCTCAATAAGAAAAAAACAAACAACCCAATCCAAAAATGGGCAGAAGACCTAAATAGACATTTCTCCAAAGAAGATATACAGATTGCCAACAAACACATGAAAGAATGCTCAACATCACTAATCATTAGAGAAATGCAAGTCAAGACTACAATGAGGTATCACCTCACACCAGTCAAAATGGCCATCATCAAAAAATCTACAAACAATAAATGCTGGAGAGGGTGTGGAGAAAAGGGAATCCTCTTGCACAGTTGGTGGGAATGTAAATTGATACAGCCACTATGGAGAACAGTATGGAGGTTCCTTAAAAAACTACAAATAGAACTACCATATGACCCAGCAATCCCACTACTGGGCATATACCCTGAGAAAACCATAATTCAAAAAGAGTCATGTAGCCCAATGTTCACTGCAGCTCTATTTACAATAACCAGGACATGGAATCAACCTAAGTGTCCATCAACAGGTGAATAGATAAAGAAGATGTGGCACATATACACAATGGAATATTACTCAGCCATAAAAAGAAACAAAATTGAGTTATTTGTAGTGAGGTGGATGGACCTAGAGTCTGTCATACAGAGTGAAGTAAGTCAGAAAGAGAAAAACAAATACCATACGCTAACACATATATATGGAATCTAAAAAAATAAAAGGTTCTGAAGAAACGAGGGGCAGGACAGGAATAAAGACACAGACATAGAGAATGGACTTGAGGACACGGGGAGGGGGAAGGGTAAGCTGGGATGAAGTGAGAGAGTGGCATGGACTTATATATATTACCAAATGTAAAATAGATAGCTAATGGGAAGTAGCACATAGAACAGGGAGTTCAGCTCGGTGCTCTGTGTCCACCTAGAGGGGTGGGATGGGGATGGTGGGATGGAGACTCAAGGGGGAGGAGATATGGTGATATATGTATATGTATAACTGATTCACTTTGTTATAAAGCAGAAACTAACACACCATTGTAAAGCAATTATACTCCAATAAAGACGTTAAAAAAAATTTTGTGACACTGCTTAGAACACTTATATTATCCTACCCAGTCATAACATAAAAACACTGAGCATAAAAAATGTATAATAGAAATTCTGCCAAACTTATTCTCACTTTGCTATTGAGTTGTATAAGTTTTATATATTTTTTAGATATTAACCCCTTATCAGATATATGGTTTGCAAATATTTTCTATCATTCTGTAGGTTGCCTTTTCAATTTTTTTATTTTTTCCTTTGCTGTGCAGAATCTCTCTAGTTTCATGTAGTCCCACTTGTTTATTTTAGCTTTTGTTGCCTGTGCTTTTGAGATCTTATCCAAGACGTCATTGCCAAGACCAATGTCAAGGAGATTACCCCCAATCATTTCTTCCAGGAGTTTTATTGTTTCAGGTCTTACATTTAAGTCTTTAATCCATTTCAAGTTAATTTTTGTGCGTAGTATAAGATAGGGGTCTAGTTTCATTCTTTTGCATGTGAATATCCAGTTTTCCTAGCATGATTTATTGAAGAGACTATCCTTTCCCCATTGTGTGTTCTTACTGCCCTTGCCAAAAGTTAGTTTGCCCATACATCCAAGGGTTTATTTCTGGACTCTTTTTTCTATTCCACTAGTCTATGTGTCTGTTTTTATGCCAAAACTATACTCTTTTGATTGCTATAGCTTTGTAATAAAGTTTGAAATTAGGAAGTATAATGCCTCCAGCTTTACTTTTCTTTCTCAAGAGTGCTTTGGCTAATTGGTGTCTTTTGTGATCCGACACAAATTTTAGGATTATTTGTTCTATTTTTGCGAAAAATGCGATCAGGATTTTTGATAGAGATTTTGTAGATTGCTTTAGGTAGTATCGACATTGTAACATTAATTCTTTCAATCTATGGGCACAGAATATCTTTCCATTTATTCGAGCCTTCTTTACTTACTTTCATCAATGTCCTATAGCTTTCAGTGTATAGGTCTTTCACCTCCTTGGTTAAAATTATTCCCAAGTATTTTATTATTTTTGATGCTACTAAAAATGGTATAATTTGTTGATATTAATACAGACATTCCAGCTTTCTTATGCTTAGTGTTTCATGGTATATCTAGTTTTCCATCCTTTTATTTTTAACCTATGTCTTTATATTTGAAGAGAATATCTTAAGAACAGTGTATAGTTGGATATGCTTCTCTGCTTTTTAACTGGTGGTCTAGTATTTCTACATTTAATATAATAATTCATATGCTTAGGCTTAAGTCTACCATCTTACTATTTGTTTTCTATTGTTCCGTCTATCTTTTTTTCCTTTTCCATATTTTCCTGTCTTCTTTTTTTTAATTTTTAAAATTTATTTATTTATTTTTGGCTGTGTTGGGTCTTTGTTGCTACATGTGGGCTTTCTCTAGTTGTGGCGAGTGGGGGTTACTCTTTGCTGTGGTGCATGGGTTTCTCATAGCAGTGGCTTCTCTGTTGTGGAGCATGGGCTCTAGGTGTGTGGGCTTCAGTAGTTGTGGTATGCGGGTTCAGTAGTTGTGTCTCATGGGCTCTAGAGCACAGACTCTGTAGCTGTGGCACACAGGCTTAGTTGCTCCGCGGCATGTGGGATCTTCCCAGATCAGGGCTCAAACCCATGTCCCCTGCGTTGGCATGTGGATTCTTAACCACTGCACCACCAAGGAAGCCCTCCTGTCTTTTTTTTAATTGAGCATTTCTTAGTATTACATTTTAATCTCCTCTTTTGGCATATGATCTCACTGTTTTATTTCTTTAATGGGTACTTTGGGGATTACAATATGCATCCTTAACCTATTACAGTACACCTGGAATTGATAGAATAACACTTTATATATAACGTAAAAAGCATACATAAATGTACTTCCATTTCCCTCTCCCCTCTTTTGTGCATTTGTCATGTATCTTACTTCTACACATTACAAATTCCACAACACATTATCACTCATGTTTCAAATAATTCGTTTCTTTTTAAAGAAGTTAAGGAAGTAGAAAAATGTTTAGTGTTCTTTATTCATTCATGTAGATTTGAGTTTCTATCTGGTATAATTTCCCTTTAATCTGAATAAGTTTATTTAACATTTCTTGTAGTGCAGGTCATCACTATGGTTATCTGAAAATATCTTCACTGGAGTTAAGTTTTCATGAAAAATTTTGCTTGTTTTAAATTCTAAATTCATAGTTTATTCCTAATTTAGCATTTAAAAACTACCATTCCATTGTTTTCTGGCTTGTATTGTTTCTGATGAGAATGCAGTGGTTCTTGTATTGTTACTTTCCTGTATGTAATACGTCTTTTTCTTCGGAATGTTTTGAATTTTTTATTTTTAGTTTGGTTTAAAGCAATTGTACTACAATATGCCTAGGTGGTTTTCTTTCTGTTTATCCTGTTTGTGGCTCATTCCTCCATCATGGTCAGAATGGGAAGTTGAGATTTTCAACACTGTTTAAAAATGTTCAGTTCTTGCTGAGGAGATGAATAGATGTCCTCAGAGACACTAGTTATTTGGTGATGCACAATATTCTCTGTGTTTTTTAATTTTTTATTAAATTTGGGGATTTCTTTTACTATTATTTCTTTTAACATATTTTTTTTCCTGCCAAAAGTTCTCTTCTACCTCTGGGACTTCTACTCCACAAATATTAGATGACTTTACAATACCCTGCAGGTCACTGAAGTTCCTTTTTTTTTTTTTTTCAGCCAATCTTTCTTTATTGTGTGTGTTTCAGTTTGCAAAGTTTCTATTTAACCTGTCTTCAAAGTCTTTTCTTTTGTAGTATCCAATCTGCTGTTTCGCCCAATTCAGCAAATATCTTTAAATTTCAGGTATTTTTTAGTTCTACAATTGTCATGTGCTTTCCTGGCTCTCTTTTAGTTTCCATTTATTTACTGAGATCCCACATCTGTTTACTCATTTATTTATCTTTGTCTTTAGATTTTTGGCCTTTTTTATATCAGTTGCCTGAAGTCCTTGTTTGCTAATTCCGACACGTCTGGCATCTCTGGGTCTGTTTCTACTGCCTCCTCTCCCTCCAATTTTGGTCATATTTTTCTGATTCTTCACACGCCTACTAATTTTTTAAGTGTCATGCTGGACAGTGGAATGCTATACTGTTGGGATTCTGGATTTGTCTTCCTGTAAAGACTGTTGGGTTTTATTCTGGCAGAGAATTAAGTTACTGGCAGCTCAGCATGTTTCTCCTGGGCTTGGCTTTAAGCTTCGTTAGAGTGGGGCAGGCGCATCCCTACGCTAGGGTCGGAGGAGTCCTCCTGCTAAACCATGACTCTTCTGGGGCCTCAGCCCTGGCTTGCTGGCATTCCTTCCATTGTCTCCCAGCACTATGTATTCTCTGGGATTTCCATTCCTCTCACAGTCCCAAAGTAGCCACTCCTTACTAGGCCCCTCTGAGTAACCAAGTGTACGCACAGGTACTCAGTCAAAGATTCAAGAGGACAGAGATGCAGATTTCTGGGGCGCTTCTCTTCTAAGCGCCCTTATTTCTGGTGCCCTGAGATGCAAATCCCGGCTGCTTCAGTAGTCCCAAACTTCAAAATCTCTGTGTCATGTGGATGGATGGCAAGACTGCTGCTTTCTGTTCAGGCTCTGTTTCCGTGGGCCACAATTTGGAAATCGCATTCAGTAAATTAGAGTGAACTTGATGTTCAACGTGGACTTCGTGTCTCTCAAGGGTCACAGCCCTGAGCTGTCTGTTAACCAAGGCCTGAGAAGAGCGGCTTCAGGAGTTTTGTTTGTTTGTTTTCCAGTTTCAAAGTTGTTAATCGTAGGAGAGTAAGTCTAATACCTATTCCTTCAATCATGGGTAGAGCTGGAAGTCAGGATTTTCAGAATTCAGTTCATTTCTTACTCAGTAAATGATTGAATGTCCTCCAAGACATTAGTTAATTGGGGACTGGAAAATACCCTCTAATCACAACAACACATATTTATTGAGCAGTCTCTACTACCAGGCCTTATACCAAATGCTTTACATACGTTTTCTCAAACTTGCCAATGAATCAATGAACTGTGGGTATTCCTATTAACGTCATTTTAGAGATGAAGAAAATAAAATTTAGAATGTAACAAAGAATTGCCCGAGAACCTATATCTGATGAATGTTAGAGCCAGGAATTGTACTAGGTTAGTAACTCTGGGGTCAAACTCTTAAAAACCATGCTAGCTTGATTATTCTATTCCTAAACAAACTTATATAACAAAAGCTGTTCTTTCAAAGAAAGTTGTTTATTTGCTCTCCACAAAGGAAAATACAGCAATCTCTGTGGGCTCACTAGCTTTGAAATGCCTAACGGATGTATATACTAATTACAAAAACATCTTTATTATAACTCCAAATACTTGAGGATGGGGAAACCGAAACTCTTGCATTTGACTTTTTTTTTCTAAAGAAAAATAGATTGATTTCTTTGAACTGGAATAAGAGGGAAGGAAGATCAGTGCAGTTTATTATTTGTCAAAAAAAAGCACACATATGTATTTTTAAAATTAATATCTTTAGAGCAGTTTTATGTTCACAGAAAAATTGAGCATAAAATAGAGTTCCCACCTCCCTCCTCCTGCCACACAAGTGTTGCAGGAAGGGGGACCCCTTCCAGGGCCCGAGAGTGGGCTCTTGTCTAACACTTGGAAATGAATTGTCCTAGGAGACACGCTGACAAAGCAGGAGACTTTATTGGGAAGGGAAGCCTGGCGGAGAGCAGCAGCGTAAGGGAGCCCAGAAGAACTGCTCTGCCACGTGGCTCGCAGCCTCAGGTTTTATGGTAATGGAGTAGTTTCCGGGTTGTCTCTGGCCAATCATCTTGCTTGGCCCATATTTGGTGACTCAGGGTCCTTCCTGGTAGCGCGCATCTCTTAGCCAAAATGTATTCCAGCATGAGGGCTTCTGGGAGGTTGGTCATCTCCTCCTTCCTTTGGCCCCTCCCGAATTCTCCTGGTTAGTTTTCTGAGACAGCACAGTTTTCCTCATTGGGACCTCCTGTTGTGAGACAACTCAGGCAGTTGGGCCTGGCCAAGGAGGGTGGCTTCTGCCAACAGTTCCCCAAAACAAGCAGCATCGTCCACCACCAACATCCTGCATCACAGTGGTACATTTGTTACAATCGATGAACCAACATTGATACATCATTGTCATGCAAAGTCCATAGTTTGCATTTGGGTTCATTCTTTGTGTTGTACATTCTACGAGTTTTGACAAATGTGTAATAACATATATCTATCATTATATTATCATGCTTTTCTAAATTAGTAAAAAGTAACAACAAGTAGAAGGTTCACTTTTACCTTACACTGAGAGTACTGTGGAAACTCAGTTATTGAGCAAAACAGTGAAGGTGACAGCAGTCTTCGACAGAGGCTCTCTGAAAACTGAGGAAATTATGTTAAGACACTCACTGAATATTGAACACGTTGCCAGTGACGGGCCCTATTATTATTACTATGTGCTCTGGCTTCCAGTAAGCTTTTCCATTAGTAAAAACAAGGAAATGAACAGAAAATAGGCTTTCTTCATTGCTGGGCCCAATGGCTTCTTGTTTTGTCTTACTATGTTATGCCTCTTCTCCCTATGGCTTACACCTCAATTATTTTCTATCTCAATAGATAGTATTACCATTAACCTCAACTCCTCATTTTGCACCTACAATCACAGTTTTTTTCCCCCTCTTTTTTGCCCTCTACCTATAATTGATTACCACGTCCTGTGGACCTTGTCTTCAATCCAGCCCTCTTCTCCCTCTCATACTACCATTAATTAACTACTCTCACTGCCTAATAACTAGCTAACGATTTTCCTCACCATCAATCTCCCCCCATTCCAGTTCCTCTTCCAGACTGATGTTAGTGAGAATGTAGGTTCACCTTATTTGATCAGGTTGCGAAAAACAGTGGTCTACAAGACAGAAATGTATTTTTGTTTTCTGTAAATTTCCGGTTTGAACGGGAACTCCATTATGCAAAGTTGCCAGAGGTCCAGAGTCCTCCTTGTGGCTCTATCACCCTTTGGGTTATCCTCATCTGCATCACCTGTGAGGGCTCACTTTCTTGCCCTGACTGTAATTTGTGCAAGGGAAGAGTACACCCCTGCCCTTTTAAAAGCGCGCTCCTTAAGCAGCACACTTCACTCAAACCCCAAAGCCTCGTCAGGTGTCCACCCTGGGGTTCAATGGGGGCTGGGAAATGCAGTTTCTTCTGGGTGCCCCTGGACCTAGCTACACTCAGGAGTTCTATTACTATAAGAGAAAGGAGGAGAAGAGATATTAGATACAGTTAGTGATCTCCACCATAACACTCTTGCTGATTAATGGATATAAATCTTAGTCTATAGACTCAGTAAAATATCACACTTTGCTCTTTATTTAACTTAGCTACCAAGCCTCCATTTGGTTGGGCTTGTGGAAAATTCAACCTCACTCCTTTTTAGCGTACACTTACTTCCCTGACTGGGTTTGCACCAAGGGTTTGGGGATCTCATATAATGCCAAACCTTGGGGGGATCCCTCCCGTTGTCAGCCCTGAGACAATACTGGTTTCTGCAGAAACTGATGCCCTAGCCTGTAAGGATGGTTCAGTCTGATGCTCTGCTGTGCAGCTCCTTGATTCCCCTGGCACACAGTATCCAGTGAAGCTGGAGCCCCAAACCCAGGATCCAGCATCCCCGGTGCAACGCATGCCATTTATTCTGTACTGCTCTCAAACCCTCAGCCCCGGTCTCGTCTCCAATCTGGGAGAGAAACTTTTTAACCTAGGAAAAAATCACTCTTCTCTCTCTCATGTCCTAAGAGGCACCTTCCTCAAACCTTATCCTCTCCGTGGATTTAAGATTTTGAAAACAAAATCCAAGAAGCCACCCTCAAACCTTCCTCAAGGCAAGGAAGAGGTAAACCTTTTGTCTACCTGAATAGGGAATGAGAAAAGGAAAACTTAACGGGTGAGAACACGAATTAATAACTGAAATAAAAATTCCACTAGAGTTATTTTCCTAAAATCAACTCAGATCCTGTCCTTTCAGTGATTATAATTCTCCATTGTCTCCCCGTTCCATCTCCCCCTACCCCCGACATGCTAGCAAACATTCTAATCCCCCTTCACTCAATACTATAACGCAGCAGCGAGACATGCCTCTTACAATTCAGATTCAACAAATACATTTATAAGACTTGTCTCATGCCAAGGTTAAAACTTCTCTATTTTGCCTTGACACATTTTTGAGCCTTTCATACTTTCCATTCCTTCAGTTTGCTATCTCCTATACAGCCTGCTGGCCAACGTTTCGTCATGAAAACTCCTGCCCATTCTTCAAGACTAGCTAAAACGCTGTTTCCTCTAGAAAGCTTCCCTTAGTATCGCAGACATCTTGGGGTACTTCTTGGGTACCTGAGCCTCTACAGTGCACTCACGGACAATGGAAGGAACTCAGTAACAGAGACCCTCCACCATCCTTGGGTCTAAAATTCACCTAGAACACACCTTGTTAAGTGTCTGTTTTATGTACCAGATTGTGATTCCCTCCAGGGCAAGATGATATCTTATTCACCGATGTATACTTGCCTAACAATATACATGGCACAAGAAATGTGCTCAGAGATGCTCTGTTAGATTCCTAGGGCTGCCAACAAATTACCACAGGCCGGGCACAACAGAAATTTATTCTCTAACAGTTCTGGAGCCAGAAGTCTGAAATCAAGGCACACCCTGTGAAGCCTCTAGGGGAGAATCCTCGCTTGTCTCTTCGAGCTTCTGGTGGCCCCTGGAGTTCCTTATCTTACGTCTGCATCACTTTAACCTCTGCCTCCATCTTCACATGGCCTTCTCCTCTCCTCCCTCTCTGTGTCTTCTCTTCTGTCTTTTTTTTTTTTTCTTTTTTGTGGTACGCGGGCCTCTCACCGCTGTGGCCCCTCCTGTTGCGGAGCACAGGCTCCGGACGCGCAGGCTCAGCGGCCATGGCTCACGGGTCCAGCCGCTCCGCGGCATGTGGGATCTTCCCGGACCGGGGCACGAACCCGCGTCCCCTGCATCGGCAGGCAGACTCTCAACCACTGTGTCACCAGAGAAGCCCCTCTTCTGTCTTTTATAAGGACCTTGTCACTAGATTTAGGGTCCACCCGCGTAATTCAGGATGATCACTTCTCAAGATCCTTAGCTTAATCACATCTGCAAAGATCTTTTTTCCAAATAAGGCTACATCCACATGTTCTGGGTGGACCTATCTTTTGGGGAAGGGGACCCAATTCAACCCACTAAAAATGCTTTTTAAATGAATGAGTAAATGAATGAAAGGGGGGAAAAAATGAACCCTTCGTAAACATGTGTTTGCATGCACAAAATATGAAGATAAGAAATATTGCTTTGTTTTTACATCTTTATTTGTTACCTTGTCTATTTGTAAGTTCACTTTGTAGATAATACCTTGTGCTTGTTGCCCTATACACGCTGACAGAATTCTGTTATGTTAAATAATACAGCAGTTCGAAAATTATTTTTAAACATTGTTCAAAAGTTGTTAATTCAAACGACACAATTAGAAAAGCTATGCAATCATTCTAACTATACTGCTTTTTTTTTTCCTGACATGACTTTTTCTTTTCTGAAAAAAACATGTTTTAAAAAGCTGTTTCATATGTGGCTTTCTTTTTCTCTCCTAGAGTAAGACATAAATTGGGAGGTTACCACAATAGAACAGGGTTTTCAAATAGGCATGTCTACATATAGTCACCTTACTCTTGGTCCCTCAAAGCAAAGGCTGCTTTAAGAAATAGGACTTGTGAGACTGACAGCTGCTGCTTCTTGTGGGGGGTTATATTTGTCTATTTTCACAAACAGAACAGGTTGGGAAGTTACAGACCTAGCAAAATATAATAAGAAGATCCAGATTTATTTTCTGTTTGGTTTTAATATAGTTATTTTCTCTTTCCACTTCCAATGACTGCAGGATTTAATTTGAGTAATGCCACAGGAATGTGGTTTCAAGGATAAAAAATGTTCAAATAGCCACCTCCCTGTTCCTCACTTAAAAAAAGAATAATTTGCTGTAATATATATTGAAAGACTTCTGAGATGTTTTCTTCTTTTTGCTGGCATTTGTATTTTCTTACTTAAATAAGTAAATACAACCATATGGAAATTTAAATATAGTTCTCAAAGAGGTCTCTTAGCAAAATAAATTACTATTTTGAAGTATTTCAAACAATAGCACTACCAAATTCTGTTATAAAAAATAATAAATAATGTGTTTAACTTCCTGTTGTCTGTCTCTCTCTCTATATTTATATATAGAAGAAATATATATATATATATATTTGTTTTTTTCAATATCATTATCTCCTGAGAATGCATATTGAATTTTTTTTCTGAGAAGCTCATGGATCTTTATAAATAACAAATTGGAAACATGGGGCACCTAACTCCAAGCCTTTACTTTGGGGAAACATGGGCAGCTGGGGCGTTAAAACACTACAGTCAATTCTTAAGAAGGCAACAGACTGGGGAAAGGAGATATATATGATTACCCTAGGCATACTCCCTCTATTCAGTTCTGAGCAGGATTGATGGGCCCCAAGTCTCTCCTTCCCTGTATCCCCTAAGAATTATGCAAGGTCCCTTTATAATGGTCCCTTTTTATATATCTCTTCTTCCTTTATCTTCAAGTCTGTCCTGATTCTTCCATTAAACCCAAGAGTCAGAACTGGTCTGCTGCCACTTCTTCCCCTAGTGCCTCATGGCAGACATCACTAATTGATCATGATACTCTTTATGGCTTAGCCTAAATTTGGTCTCAAGCACAAGGCTTTAAACAACCATCTGCTTGCTCAGAAATTATACAAAAGAAAAAAACGTGGCCATTCTTGCCCTAATTCATAAGAATTCCTTCCCCAGGACGGCTGTATCGTGCTTCCTGCTACCATAAGGGTCCCGCTGAGAATCACAGCGCCACCACCTGTCTGGCTTCGAGTAGCGCCTGCTGCTTAGATTTCCCTGTACCCTGGCTGCTTGCAGGATTGGAGTCCCTGGGAGAGAGGCCTGCATGGACTGAATCTGAGATTACCCCACCCCTTGTAACTACTGTAGCCTGGATTCCACTGTCAGGGTAAGCTTCCGAATCTGCGTGCCTTTTCACTGCCCCTGGACTCCCTCTTCCAGCTTCTGCTATGTTCCCATTGACTAGGATTCCTGAGATCCAGACACATTTTCTTCCAAGAGAATCCCTGTGAAAAAACCCCAAAACCAGTCTCCGTTGCTTTATTTACCATATGTGTTTCTGCTGGGATTAAATGCAATAAATCTTATGAGGCACTTAGCATGGTTGCTGGTCCATGTTGGCACCCAATAAATATTAGCCGCTCTAAGTTCTTTTGTCATCGTCATCGTCGTTACCTCTTTTAGGGTCTCCACATCAATTCCAGAAAGCCTTCTTGTAGAACAATTAGGAACAGGCTTCAAGTCTCAGAGACCCTCTGGCCACAAATGGACTTAGGGACAATCATACCTAGCAAATGTTCAAATTGGAGCCCAGAGCAAATTAATCAGATTTGCCATTTACCGAGCTCCTTATACGTGCCCAGCACTTTCCACATAGCATCTTACTTAACCTGCACACGGCCCAATCGGGTGGGAATTATAACTCCCATTTTATGGATGAGAAAGCGGAGGGTTGGAGAATCCAATGCCCAACAAAAACAATAGATAGTGAAACTGAAAGCAAATCCAGCCCTTCTCAATTCAAAACCCATTCTTTTGTCTTGAATGTATTTCTTCTCAGCAAAGAGCCTGTGTCCTAGAAACAGAGTTTAATTTCTGGGATTCCAACTAATCAGGTTTTATCTTGTAGCTTGTATATTTCCTGCTCAGCCTTACATGAGGTAATTCCTGCAACTTTCCTCTCACAACCTGCCTTTTGATTTCTTTCTTCTCTTCTAATCAGTCAGACTTCTACTTCTTTTTTTTTTTTTTTTTTGCGGTACGCGGGCCTCTCACTGTTGTGGCCTCTCCCGTTGCGGAGCACAGGCTCCGGACGCGCAGGCTCAGCGGCCATGGCTCACGGGCCCAGCCGCTCCGCGACACGTGGGATCTTCCCGGACCGGGGCACGAACCCGTGTCCCCTGCATCGGCAGCCGGACTCTTAACCACTGCGCCACCAGGGAAGCCCCAGACTTCTACTTCTGATTGTTCTCAGCCACCCTGGTTCCATTGTTTGACATGATCATCCAAATCAGATTTAAATCCTCCATTTACTCTTAGACTAGTCCAGCCCACATTCAAGCTATTTTACTCCCTCCTTCCAATATCTTTTACCCTCCTAGTACTCTGCATCCATTGCTACACAATTATTATTCTTAATTATTCCCTAATTATTTCAAGTACTCATTTATTCATTCATTCATCTATTCAACTACTGGATTTGAGTACATGTTATAAACCAGACACTGAGTTAGACAATGGGGATGGAGATACGTAGAAAACAAGCTATTTGAAATGCTTTAGGGTAATTTTAGTGGGGCAAATAAGAAATACACACAAGTATCTATGATACTATGTTGAATAAGAAAAATACAGTAAGAAATAGAGCTAAAAGAATTCAGACAAGGGAAGAATTACTACTACCTAGAAGGGAGTAAGGAAAAGACAATGATTTCGTTGAACTGAGGAAGAAGACAGGAGGTGTTGAGAGAAGGGGGTTTCTAACTGGCAGGCGCTGTCTGAACATAGGCACGGAGCTCGGAGCTCGGTGAGGGACTGTCACAAAGTAACGGGTAGCCATGGTTTGCCCAGACTTTAGAGTATATCAAAGAGAATTGTGGGAATCAGGCACATGGTGGATGCCCCTAATTACTGTGGGAGTGTGTAATGATGTCATTGGATAGGTAAGAGAGGCATCATTTTGAAATGATATAATAAGAATTGTGTCTTGCATCCCTCCCCCCAATTACACAAGAAATCTGTTGACGTTTAAATCGTGTTTTTATACTTCTTTCACATTTCCTCAGAACTCAGAACAAACCTGGACACAAAAGAGTATTTAATATATAGCCGAATGACTGATAAGAAGCAAATTATATATGATACTTATATATTTTGCTATTTATCAACTTCCATTGGAATAAGAATTTTTTAATTGCAAAGTATAGAGTTTAATTAGATAGCATGATAGTTAAGGAAAATAGCCCTTTGCCTCTGCATCAGTACTGCTCAAAAGATAATACTTCAGGTGTTAATTTCATCTTCAAAAATATTTGTTATAAGAAGAGAAGCTCTAGACGAACTACATATAAAATGTAACTTTAATATTTATTTATTGTTTCTATTATGAATTTTTAAATTTTGTTCGCAGAAATATTTTCCTTGAATCTCATCAAGAAACTGGGAAATGTTTTATTTTGTAGGAATTATTATTTTTTTATACAATTTTGAAAGTTTACTTTCCATTTACAGTTATTACAAAATATTGGCTCTATTCCCCGTGTTGTATAGTACATCCGTGAGCCCATCTTACACCCGATAGTTTGTACCTCCCACTCCCCACTGGTAACCACTAGTTTGTTCTCTATATCTGTGAGTCTGCTTCTTTTTTGTTATATTCACTAGTTTGTTGTATGTTTTAGATTCCACATATAAGTGATATTATATAATATTTGTCTTTACCTGACTTATTTCACTTAGGGTAATGCCCTCCAAGTTCATCCATGTTGAGGCAAATGGTACAAGTTCATTCTTTTTTATGGCTGAGTAATATTCCATTGTATTTGCATACCACATCTTCATTATCCATTCATCTGTTGTTGTTGTTTTTTAACATCTTTATTGAAGTATAATTGCTTTACAATGGTGTGTTAGTTTCTGCTTTATAACAAAGTGAATCAGTTATACATATACATATATTCCCATATCTCTTCCCTCTTGCGTCTCCCTCCCTCCCACCCTCCCTATCCCACCCCTCTAGGTGGTCACAAAGCACCGAGCTGATCTCCCTGTGCTACGCGGCTGCTTCCCACCAGCTATCTATTTTTCATTTGGCAGTGTATATATGTCCATGCCTCTCTCTCACTTTGTCACAGCTTACCCTTCCCCCTCCCCATATCCTCAAGTCCATTCTCTAGTAGGTCTGTGGCTTTATTCCCTTCTTGCCCCAAGGTTCTTCATGACCATTTTTTTTTGTTGCTTTTTAGATTCCATATATATGTGTTAGCATACAGTATTTGTTTTTCTCTTTCTCACTTACTTCACTCTGTATGACAGACTCTAGGTCCATCCACCTCACTACAAATAACTCAGTTTCGCTTCTTTTTATGGCTGAGTAATATTCCATTGTATATATGTGCCACATCTTCTTTATCCCTTCATCTGTTGATGGACACTTAGGTTGTTTCCATATCTTGGCAATTGTAAATAACATTGCTTTGAACATTGGGGTGCACGTATCTTTTCAAATTAGTGTTTTTGTGTCTTTCAGATATCTACCCAGGAGAGGAATTGCTGGGTAATATGGTACTTCTATTTTTAGTTTTTTGAGAAACTTCCATACTTTTTCCACAGTGGCTGCACCAATATACATTCCCACCAACAGTGTACGAGGGTTCCCTTTTCTCCACACCCTCACCAACATTTGCTATTCGTGTTCTCTTTGATGATAGCCGTTCTGATTATGTTATCTTAAGTGTTATCTTTAAAAGCCATTTTTCTTTTCTTTAAGAAGTATGATTCATTCATTTCACACGCTCACTTCTAATGTTATGAAAGAAGGTATCAGTGGGAGAGGATGTTTTCACAAAACCAAATCATCAGAACCGGCAGTTTGTACAGGACCAGAAAGTCCAGGAAAACCAATGATTCACGCTTTGAACTCCTGTGCAAATAACTGTAGGAGCATGCAGGCTATTCAAAGACCGTTAAAACAAACAAATAAAAAGAGCTTCTTCTCTCTTCTCTCAGGATTCCCTCATTGGAACTGCGTACATCTTCCCAAGGCCAAACGCGAGGAGTTGAAAGACAGAAAAGATTTGGGTATTAGTTTCCTCAAACGAGTTTTTTGTGAAAAGCACTTAGTTTGAGAAGTGAATGGTGTAGAGGTCATTTCCTGATCCATCAATCCTGTCAGCCTCTGATCACTCTAATGAGAGGTAGAACTTAAGGAAAAATGATCCCACACTGTAGAAAGGGAGGTGTGTTCATATAACTTTTTCTACCTAAAGTAAAAACGTGCCTTTCTTGGAGTAAACTCCTTAATACTAGTCAGTTGTAAAATACGCTTTAGGTAAAATGAATTTCCACCCGGATAATACTTTAAAAGTAACAAGTAATTATAGAGATGTTTGGAACATTTATTTATAACTATGGACTTTTCTTCCGGAAAACTCAAAGTTCCCTCAGGGGAGATGGATGGCCAGCAAGATTGAGCAGGTTGTGCTATTTGCAAATATCTTATTTTTTAGGGAGGAACTACGTGTTTATTCTTAATATGTCATCAATATTCCTTGCTTCTTTTCATTTGTCCAACTATCCCTGTTGCTTGCACAGGAGAGTACTGTGTGTACAGAGAGTTTTCTCTACTTGAGAACTTGTTTGGTCTGTTCTTTTGGAAAAATAATTACACAGAGTGTCCAATACAGATATTAAAATTGGCGACATCTAGTCCTGTAGCAATGCAGCGTCAGGAGAGATTTGTTTGAGCTGAACTCATTGCATAAAAGACTATTTAGTTTTTTGAGAAGTGAGTCAACATCCGGCAGCATCCCACAATGTATCAGGCTGAGACGTTGTATTTTCTTTCTCGTGTGTGGTACTGTATATAGTGTCTCCCTTCTTTCTAAATCTGCTCTTCCCAGACGGAGTTGGTCTAGCTGTTGTTTGTACTGAGTGGTTTTTTGGGAGGAGGGGTTAAGAATAGCAAGTACAAGTACATTATTATTATTTTCAGCCCTCTCTTCAAAAAATGCCCTGCACTGTATGCATTTACTTTTATGAAGTAAAAATGGTAATTCCCGGTAGAAGTACGCTAGGGAGGATGGGAAACAGATGCTCTGCTCAGATTCAGGGATTGACTTTAAGGTACCATGGAAACCCAAGAGAACAGGAAAACAATTGCATAACACTCTGACTTAAAGGCACTGATTGATCAGATGACAGGGACGTACCTTGTTTAATGGTGCTTTGCTGATACAGGTTGGCCTGATTTTCTATGGCTGCAAGGAGTCAGGGAACATTTTAATATAACTGATTTATCCTGTCCATCTCTTTTGACTCCACACTTTGGTGGGGAGATTGGTATCATGGGGAGGTACTCCTTTATTTAGATAGAGAAAAACAAAGTCTTGAAAGAATGACTAATAACCAAATTGTCGGATCACGAATTTGTGGCAAACATAGAAAAATCTCTTTAAAGGTTCTGACGTGTGGGAATGACACGTGTCTTAGGATGAGCGCCCTGGAAGCAGATCTTGAGAAAAGGATTAGAATGCAAGTAGCTTACTGGGAAGTGATAGCAGGAAGCAGAGTTTCTTGGGAGGGTGGGAAATTTAGACAAGAAGGGAAGGAAGCCAATAATAAAGGTTGTGCTACTGAGCAACGTACTGGTGCAGGTAACCAGGCTCAGTCCCTCTGAGGAACTCTGGGAAACAGTGTAGAACACTTTGAGTTGTCCAACCTGAGGAGCAAGAAAGCTGTGGGATTGATCTGCGAGCTTTCGCCCTTCATTGAAAGACAACTGCCCTTGGGGATATTAACTTCCCAGTTGTTCCTGCTGTCCCTGAGCAAGGGCATGCTCCTGCAGCCCAGAAGAGCTCCGAGGAGAGAGTTGCATTGTCTTTGGCTTGTATAGGCATCAGAGGAGTCCTAGGTTATGAGCTGACACTGTTGCCACAGAATGCTAATAACTTATTTACCCAAAGAAGCTGAGAAAGAAAATGAATATATTGATATAAATGAATGAATGAATAAAATGAAATTTTGTTGAGGGGTGTTGTATGGACATGGCTTCAACATACCATCTTACAAAATACTTGTTAATTTCCAAGGGGAAAAGAGTAACTCTACAGTGAAGAAATCTGGCAACCCACCTGAGTCTAGTGGTCAAAGTTAATATGACCAATCATGAGAAAAATTAAACCACATGCCACCTGATAGATGCCATGAGAACACAGCATCACTTCAAGGACAGTGCTGCCAAAGAAGCATGACCTGACTCTAATCCTGAAGGAACATCAGATGAACTCTGCTTGAAGGACATTCTACAATATGTAACCTGCTCTGTAAACTTTAAAAGTGTCAAAGGCATTAAAATCAAGGAAAGACTGAAGAACTGGTCCAGACTGAAGATGTCTAATTATAACATGTGATTCTGGACTACATAATTTTTCCATAAAGGACAATTATTGGGATGACTGGAAAGCTTGAATGGAGTCTGGGGGTTAGATATAGTGATATGTTGATGCTAATTTCCTAATATTAACGGTACATTGTTGTTATATAGGAGAGCATCCCTGTTAGTAGGAATTATACACTAAAGTGTCTGGGGGTGCTGAGGTATTTTGGCAACTTACTCTCAAATGGTTCCGGACAAAACAGTCTTTCCGGCACCATTCTTGTAACTTTTCTGCACATTTGAGACTGTTTAAAATTAAATACTTCTTTAAAATGTAATTTAAAGAATCAAGGAAAAATTATGTAGAATTTATCCACTGCTCTTTCCTTTTAAAAGGTATCTTAGCTGCAAGAGTAAGAGAGGTGATTACACCTATAACTTATAAAATTCAAAGCTGTCACTGGCTACTTTTTTTTCTTCTTCTTTGAAATGTAGATTGGGAAACAGAGAGCTAGGAAACAGAGAGAAAGACCGATGAAGCTGGCCTACAGAGCTGGATAGAAAAGAGAGATGGAGAGAATTTTACCAATTTTGAGTTCCTGATTTGGGTTTGTTCCTGAAACCCAGTTGCATTTCTGTCTCTGAGTTTTATCCATTATCCTAATACCCTTCTAATAAATATCTCGTTTTCTTAAGCTAGCTAGATTTGGTTGACTTACTTGCAACCAAAAAACACTAATTAGAACTTGATATAAAAGAAATAGGGGGGGCTTCCCTGGTGGCGCAGTGGTTGAGAGTCTGCCTGCCAATGCGGGGGACACGGGTTCGTGCCCCGGTCCGGGAGGATCCCACGTGCCGCGGAGCGGCTGGGCCCGTGAGCCGTGGCCGCTGAGCCTGTGCGTCCGGAGCCTGTGCTCCGCAACGGGAGAGGCCACAACAGTGAGAGGCCCGCGTACCACTAAAAAAAAAAAAAAAGAAAAAAAGAAATAGGGGCTGCAAAAGACAGACTCCAACATGTGGAGCTTGATTAGTTCAGGTGAGAACTGAGGATTCTCTGGCCCTCATGTAGGACGATGGGAAACTGCAGGTCTCATGCAGCAGCAAGGCCAGCAGCCTAACCACCCTGCTGCCTCTGGGGACTCAGACTTCACGCCACTAACCCTGGAGCATTGAGGCTTGCTGGCAACTTGGCGGGGTGCCTGTGTTAGAAGCTGTAGGCAGGGTGGCCTCCAGCAAGGACTGCAGAGAGACAGGAGCTCCCTTCAGGTGGGCCTGTTGGAAAGCAGATAAGGGACATCAGTTCAGTGCATAGCCTTGTGAAGAAAAGGCATTTTCCATCTGGGGCCTAGCTAAGGAAGGCCACGAAGCTTGAGATGATCAAAGCCTTGTTGGGTGGCAAGTGACAAATTCCCTGAGACCTGGAAAAAAAATAAGTGCCTTGTTGAAGAAAATGAGGGATTTGGGGTATTTGAAATGGAGATATTTGGGGGAAGCTAGAAGAGTCAGGAAGCACTGATTTTCTTTCAAAAAAAACCCTCTGCTGCAAATCCACTGCCAGTCCAAAGACTTGTGCTTCTCACTGACCAGCAAATGGGCAGGAATACAGCCCAGGAGAGGCCAGAGCATTCCGGGACAGATCAGCCCCACTTTGTCACCACTGCCTGGCCTGTCACAGAACCTGAGGCTGAGTCTGTAAAGCTCAACGCTAGCAGAAAGGACAGAGCGTTCACTTACGTTGTGAAGAAGCCATGAGGACTGGGGCCCTGCTTCAACTTGAGATTCAGAGTGTGATGGAAAACCTTTCTGTCACTGATATGAGTTTTGAGAACAAGATAAACAATCAGCTGACTAGCTGGATAAACAACAAGGTCCTACTGTATAGCACAGGGCACTATATTCAATATCCTATGATACACTATAACGGAAAAGAATATGAAAAAGAATATATATGTATAACTGAGTCACTTCGCTGTACAGCAGAAATTAACACAACATTGTAAATCAACTCTACTTCAAGAAAATTTTAAAAATGCAATTTTAATGGAATTGTATTGCAAAAAACCTCATGGACTGTTAAGGTGGTATGGCCTTCCCAGCAAAAATCCTTCTCTGTTCTCAGAAATGACCCTGAAAGATTGGACAAAGGAACTCATTCTAACAGGTAGAATCTGAGACAGTCAGATTGGCACAGCAAAAAAACTCACTCTAATTAAAACGGCTACAAGGTATTTTTATAGATGAGACCACAGAAGATAATTTCTTACCCAAGACCACAATTGGGCTATGAACACAGGTAGTCTAGTTCCAGAAATTCCACACCTATGGCATTTACTGATTCTGTTTTGTCCATCAAAATGAATCTAGAGGTTGAATTCTGGTTCTACCACTTATAAGTTGGGTAACACTGGACGAGTTACTTAACCTCTCTGTGCCTCAGTTTCCCCTCCTTTAAGTGGGAAGGATAATGATAGTGACTACCTCATGGGGTAGTTGGGAGGATTATGTGAATAAACAGAGGTAAAGCCCTTAGAATAGTACTCGGGACAGCTACTCTGTTGTTGCCCTTGTTATTTACATTGTTATCAAACTTTAAGTTCTGCCTCAAGGACAAAAAGTGTTATTGCTGGGCCAGAGCTTCTGCATCCCTAATCGACCCCGTTGTGTCTCAAGGAGCCTGCTCAATGTTTTACAGCCAGGATCCGACAAACTCTTAAGAGTAAGATCTCCAAATGGCCCCAAACTTTAGATGAAGGGAGATTGTGAGGGCTAGACGCGTTTGACACCTTCTACCGAATCTCATTAACTCAGACCACTGGAGGATGTGTTTTAATTAGGGAAGGAACTGTATTATCGAGTATTCTAAATTTAATTACAGTAGAAAATTCCTTAAAATCCTACGTGTTACCCAAGGAAGCATGAGTTAGTTCTTGTCATATTGGAACTCACAATTTAGTGGAAGAGACAGATTAAAGTCTAATACCATGTGGTCAGGACCAATAGTAGTTTGAGAAGGAAATGTAGATTGGAGGAAGCGTTGAGAGATGAGTGATGAAGACATTCCAGGCCAAGATGACAGTGTGAGCAAATGTGTAGGGAATTTAGAATTTAAAACTTCATTACAGGGACTTCCCTGGCGGTCCAATGGTTAAGACTTTGCCTTCCAATGAACGGGGTGCGGTTCGGGGAGCTAAGATCCCACATGCCTCGCGGCCAGAAAACCAAAACATAACAGAGAAGCAATATTGTAACAAATTCAATAGACTTTTAAAAAAAAATTCATGGGCTTCCCTGGTGGCACAGTGGTTGAGAGTCCGCCTGCCGATGCAGGGGACGTGGGTTCGTGCCCCGGTCCGGGAAGATCCCACATGCCGCGGAGCGGCTGGGCCCGTGAGCCATGGCCGCTGAGCCTGCGCATCCGGAGCCTGTGCTCCGCAACGGGAGAGGCCACAACAGTGAGAGGCCCGCGTACCGCAAAAAAAAAAAAAAAAAAAAAATTCATTACATGTTTGAGAGTGCTGTGGAGTTCAGTGTAGCAAGCTAGAGCATGGCATAAACAATGGGAGATGCATACAGAAAGGTAAGCTGCATGTTGAACGACATGAACTTCATACTTTTAAGCAAACATACGCTACTAGCATTAGTAAGAAAAAGCTCCTAGGAATTATTATACTTCTATGAATAGGTAACAATATTTTAAATTATCCCGATAATTTACGGAGATGAATATTGCTAACATAAAGTTAGTAGCGTGCCTTACATTTCTAAACTATTTCCTTTGAACTATCATTTATATTACAACATGCTGACATACTCTATCTTAACTCAGAAACTGTGTATTATCAAGATTAACAGTCAAATGTTATTATTCCAAATTATCCTAAGGTTTTCCTCATTTTTGCTCATAGATGATCACCTATTTACTCTTTTCTTGTTCTCACTGGAATTATAAAGTTTGCCATGATATTGCCTGGCGCGTCATTTCCATGACTGTGTTTTATATAAAAAGTAAAGTGTGGTCCAAAAAATTGGGGAACCAATAGAATAAAGAAAATTAATGGGTTCTTGACTGCAGGACGATTCAGGCCCTTCGTATGCTAATATTCACTGTGAAACACCAAAAAAGGATGGAGTAAAGAGCAGTTTTAAAAATTACTTGACAAACATTTACTTCGTGGACCACCTAGCAACACCTTGAGGAAGACCAGTGCTCTGTGGATTTCTGGGTGGGTAAACCTATTTGGGACCCTTCAGGTTATCACATAATGCCCGTCCAAGAGAAGCTGCAGCCCTTAGCTCCCAGACAGCCATGTGCAGAGCTGAATGGTGACAATGAACCCCTTTTATTGGAAACCCTCCTTTAGGATGGCTTACAGAACAATAATTAATTTTATTATAGGTTTGATTTTTCCTCTAAACCATTATTTTTTCAGTAAAATAAATACTGTCTACAGGTGTTTATTTTTATAATAACCTCTTTTATTTCCAGGTGTTTCTGAGCTTGGCAATTATACATTTCTCTTAGTCACAAAAGTTCGTGACAACTAGGAAAACAGAAGGTACTTTCTGTCTTCAGCCATGCATCTCCAAGTTCAAGAAATACACCGAGTCTTATTTTCTTCTGTAAGAAAAAAAAATAAAGTGTGCACCTGGAGGTGGTGAGGGGTGAAGGTGTTAGGAAGAAGTGTCCAAAGCTGGCGGAATGTTGGATTGAGGAAGCTTCTAAAAATACTGAGTCCTGAGCCTCATGTAAGACCCCCTAAGTCAAAATACACAGGCAAGGGGCTTGGAATGTTTATCTTTAAAAAGCTTCCCAGGTGATGATGGTACAGCTGGCTGGCAGATTGACAGACTGTGGTGGGAAGCGGAGATTTGTTAAAGCTTGACGCCTTTGTCCCATGACCTCCTTCACATCCAGGTCTATGTGGCATTTGAGTCAGATTTACTTAGAGTGTTTTCAATTGTTTTTCTTTTGAGCCTATAATGATACTCCAAACAGAATCTTTGACTGTTTTCCCTCTCTCTCTTTATGGGTTTCTCTTATCTGACCATGTATTATATATTGATGTTTCCTCAGAGAGCTTTGAGTAATTCGATATTTGGTGAATTATATTTTTCACACGTTATACTCTTTTAGGAATCTAACTGTCTCATGGTCTCAACGACCACCCATACGCAGATAACCTCTTCCCCAAATTTCAGATTTGTTTCCAACTCCAGCTGGACTTGTCTACTTGTATGTTCCACAGTCACATCAGATGCAATTTGTCATCTCTCAACTCCTGCTCTATGCCTCATACTGTGTGTTCTCTCTTTCAGTGGGTGGCATTGCCAAGTCCAAATCATAGGAGCCATTATTTTATTCATCCATAAACTTCATCTCCTATATTCCAACTTGATATTTCAAGTCCTGATCATTTTCCCTCCTAAATATTTACTGTGTCTCTCCCCAGGTTCCAGAATCTAGAATTCAGGCAAATAACAAATATTAGAATACTCTTTTTGAACAATATTTAAACACTCATTTTTTATAACGTTATATACGTATATAAAAACACCTGCTGAGATAGAAACAGCTGATTTACAATTGAACTTGCAAACAACCCATTTGAAAATTGAATACTGACTCTATTAGTAATTAGCTTCCAAATCAATAAATGTTTTAAATCTTATTGTAAATATTTGAGAAAAATGGTTATAATCAGAGTAGGATGAAGAGGTAGAGAGGCCTTTTAATGGGTATTCTGAAGTGATTTCCAGTTTTTTTCAAGAGCTTTAGAAATTTATGCTTCAGGGACTTCCCTGGTGGTGCAGTGGTTAAGAATCCTCCTGCCAATGCAGGAGACATAGGTTCGAGCCCTGGTCCGGGAAGATCCCACATGCCACGGAGCAACAAAACCCGTGCGCCACAACTACTGAGCCTGTACTCTAGAGCCCGCGAGCCACAACTACTGAGCCTGCACGCCTAGGGCCCATGCTCCAAAACAAGAGAAGCCACTGCAATAAGAAGCCCACACAACGCAACAAAGAGTAGCCCCTGCTCACCGCAACTAAAGCCTGCGCACAGCAACGAAGACCCAATGCAGCCAAAAATAAAATTAATTAATTAATAAATTTTAAAAAATAGAACTTCACTTTAAAAACAAGTTTATGGTTCGATAAAATATATCACTTCATTAGAAAATTTATTTCTCTCTTCTTTTTTTGTTGTTGTTCTTTTTCTCCAATGTATTTTGTGTTTCCTGGATTAAATGACTGGTTTCTTTGTGGTTGTGATATTTGGACTGAGTTCTAGTTATCGGATGTTAGAACTCACGGAGCGCAGGAGGTAACTAAAATTTGCTCATCAAATATTCATTACCTACTGTAATCTGGGGACGGAGAAGGATATGGACTGCAAAGGGGCTTGAGGAAACTTTTCAGCGCGATGAAAATATCATACGTACGTTGTGGTGATGGTTCCAGGATTGTATGCATTTGTCAAAACTGTACCTTATTGCATGTAAGTTATACCTTAATAAGCCTGACCTTTTAAGAAGCTCCACGTACAATAAAAAGTACCCTGTGGGCGGGCCTCTTAGCTGGGCAGGGCCTGATGACCAGGAGAGGGCAACTGAGGCACAAGAGTATAGGGCGACTCAAATGCACGGTGATGAGGTGTGGACTGCCGGAGGCCACCACACAGGCCTGTGGTCTGAGCTCTGGCAGCTCTGGTCCTAGTGCCGAGGCTCCACGGGTGGGGACCGTAGGCGTGTGCCAGCTCCAGCGACATGGTGGGTGGGTGGTGAACCCAGGTCCCACGGGACCGTGGACGGTGGAAGGTTGACAGAGGTTGCCGCTCCGCACGCCACTCGCGCTCCATGGAGCTAGGAATCCACATGCCTGGGCAGCTTCCCTCTTGCTTTTTAGAGATATTTTATAGAAGTATGTTCAAACAGATCAGCCATGTTTTGGTGGGTTTGGGGTTTGCAGATGGGTTGAAATGAGGGACAGAGAGAGAGAGATAAACAGGATATAAGAAAAAGATTATTTGGGGCTTCCCTGGTGGCGCAGTGGTTGAGAGTCCGCCTGCCAATGCAGGGGACATGGGTTCGTGCCCCGGTCCGGGAGGATCCCACGTGCCGCGGAGCGGCTGGGCCCGTGAGCCATGGCCGCTGAGCCTGCGCGTCCGGAGCCTGTGCTCCGCAACGGAAAAGGCCACGACAGGGAGAGGCCCGCGTACCGCAAAAAAAAAAAAAAAAAAAAAGAAAAAGATTCTTTGATGAGAACATATTTATATCTGAAAAATCCAAGAAAGTACATGCGAGAATCAGGGCTGCAATCAACTAAAGAAGCACAGAGGTGGCAGGAAAGAAACGCTGTGTAGACTGTTCCCAAAGAACGGTGAGAGTCTGGTCATTTTCCTGCAGAGGGGGAGCGATGCATTGGATACAGAGCACAGTAGGTTTCGCCTATTTAAAAATTCTTGTTGCTGTTGTGTTTTTTGGGGTACACGAACCAGGTGTTTGAAATTAGACAAGAATGCCTGTATTTCTGGGAGGGAATCTATAAAGCAGGATTCTATGTACATATATTTTTAATCCCATTCATATTACATCATTGAAGAGCAATTTTTATGGAAAGACTATAAAGAAAATGAATCAATTTATGCTTAATACAACATAACCACTGAAGCAAGACAGGCTTGAACAGAGTAAAGTAAAATGATGTTTTTGATTCTTCAAAGGATTTAAGATTGCCAGCAAACTGTAAGAACCTAGGAGAAAGGCATGGAACAGATTTTCCTTCATTTCCCTCAGAAGAAACCAACTTCCAGACACCTTAATCTTGGACTTCCAACCGCTAGAACTGTGAAAGAAAACAATTATGTTGGGGCTTCCCTGGTGGCGCAGTGGTTGAGAGTCCGCCTGCCGATGCAGGGGACACGGGTTCGTGCCCCGGTCCGGGAAGATCCCACGTGCCGCGGAGCGGCTGGGCCCGTGAGCCATGGCCACTGAGCCTGCGCGTCCGGAGCCTGTGCTCCGCAACGGGAGAGGCCAAAACAGTGAGAGGCCCACATACCGCAAAAAATAAGATAAAATAAAATAAAAAATAAAAGAATGACTGAGATAGAGGCATGCTCTTTGTATAGGATGATCAGGAGAAGCATCTGGTGGATCGGATACCTGAAGGAAGTGAGAGCTCAAGCCACAAGTATATTGAAGGAAATGCACTGAAACCAAGAGAACAACAGCAACGAGGAAGAGTGTGTTTGATATTTTCAAGGGATGGCAAGGAGTTGCATGACTGTGAGAGTGGGTGCGCAGAGAGAAAGAAGAGGTTGGAGAAAGCGAAGAGAACCAAAGAACTCAGAGCCCTGTAGGTCACCGTAAAACCAAATGGTTCAATTTACGTTCCCACCAACAGTGCAATGGGAAGCAGCCGCATAGCACAGGGAGATCAGCTCGGTGCTTTGTGACCACCTAGAGGGGTGGGATAGGGAGGGTGGGAGGGAGGGAGATGCAAGAGGGAGGGGATATGGGGATATATGTATACATATAACTGATTCACTTTGTTATGCAGCAGAAACTAACACACCATTGTACAGGAATTATACTCCAATAAAGATGTTAAAAAAACACCCCAAATTGCTCTCTAAGAAAGGTGAAAAGCTATTTGGAGGATTTTAAGCAGAGAACTAACATGTTCTGGCATTTTCTCCAGTCTATCTATCATAATGTGAATCTATCTATCATAAAGTATAAAAAGGCATGCAGTGAAGTTTTCTTCCTACTCCTATGACTATGATCTCACAGCCTCCCGTTGTGCCCACTCCCCCAAGAAACCACCGCTAACAGTTTCTTGTGAATTTTGCCAGCGCTGCTTTTTTAGTTTTACTTTTTAAAAGTTTTTTTAAATTGAAATATAGTTGATGTACACTATTATATAAGTTATGGGTGTACAATATAGTGATTCACAATTTTGAAGGTTATACTCCATTTATAGTTATTATAAAATATTGGCTCTCTTCTCCGTGTTGTACAATATATCTCTGCAGCTTATTTCATACATAATAGTTTGTACTTCTTGATCCCCTACTCCTATCTTGCTTCTCCCTTCTTCTCTCTCCCCACTGGTGACCACTAATTTGCTCTCTCTGTGAGTCTGCTTCTTTTTTGTTATATGCACTAGTTTGTTGTATTTTTCAGATTCCACATATCAGTGATATTATACGGTATTTGTCTTTCTCTGTCTGACTTATTTCACTTAGCATAATACCCTCCAAGTCCATCCATGTTGTTGCATGTTGCAAATGGCAAAATTTCACTCATTTGTTTAACAATTGTACATAATGCTACTATGAACGTTAGGGTGCATGCATCTTTTTGAATTAGTGTTTTGTTTCTTTCGGATATCTACCCAGGAGTGGAATTGCTAGGTCATATGGTGGTTCTGTTTTTAGTTTTTTGAGATTGCCAGAGCTTCTTTATGCATATGTGAGTGTATACAAAACTTAATTTTTTATCCTTCTTTTTTACACTAACGGTAGCATCCTAGGCAAGACTATTCTGCCCCATGCTTTTTTATTGAAAAAATATATCTTGTTATATAAATAACTTGAAAATCTCCTTATCTGCACACAGACAGAGGTGAATTCTCAAGAAATGGATGGATCTAACTTATTTACTGGTGCCCTATTGATGGGCACTATTATGAGGTAGGTATAATTCTGATTCTCATTTTACAAATGAAGAAACTGAAGGATAGAAAAGTCCAAAAATGTGTTCAAAGATGTGTTCCTAGCAGTAGGACTACCCATGTAGTCTGACTCCAAACACAGGCTCTTACCCAATACTCCACAGGGACTCTTTAATCCGATTTTACACTTTCGCCAATATAAAAGGTGAAAGTAGTATATTTCCCCCCATGCGTAAGCATTCGATCGATCTGTTATCAGTATAGGGTCAGAGAGAGGTGTTTTTGAGATAGTATGGGGAAACCTGCATGCTTATGTGCTATCGGGAATGGTCAAGGGGAGCGGGGAATTTTTAAATTAGGAGACAGGTGAGGATTGCTGGAGTGGAGCCTTGAGCAGGTAAGAGCAGGTGGAACTTAGTGCACCTTAGACAGGATTACAGAAAGTTCATCGATAGTGACATACAGAACAGAAGAATACATGGGCACGCATGCTACAACATGGGCTGGTGGGACGCTGGAAATCTGTGCCAGCTCACTTCGGACAGCTCCATTTTTTCTCAGTGAATTAGCAAAGCAGGTCTTCAGCTGAGAATGTGGATGAAGGAGAGGAAGACATGAAGCAGTAGTTAGCAGGGAGAGAGAGAATGAAAGAACTAGAGAAACATAGGATGATTGCGAGGCAGCATTAGGAGGCCCCTTGAAATTCATGGTCATGATGATGAAGCAAGAGCAACCAACATGGTGTTTCTCTGGCCACGTTTAGTTGAACAGATCCAGGGGTGGAGTAGGTAGAAAGGTGGATTTAATCAGAGTTGGGGTTTCAATAGCAAGTTCAACCAGGTGAGAACGCACAATACCCGTATCAGAGACACCAGACTTTAAACTGAAAACTAGTACTAGAGATAGAGGTGGACATTTTATAATAATAAAAAGACCAGCTTACCAAGAGATGCAACAAGTTTAAATTTGTATGGACCTAGAAACTTAACCTGAAATATACAGATTTTTAAATGACAGAACTTAGAAATGA
Source organism: Globicephala melas (assembly GCF_963455315.2). Classification (NCBI taxonomy): domain Eukaryota; kingdom Metazoa; phylum Chordata; class Mammalia; order Artiodactyla; family Delphinidae; genus Globicephala; species Globicephala melas. The sequence continues at coordinate 132,561,377 of NC_083318.1, read as the reverse complement.
ATGAATTCATTTTCTTAGTAGGAGATTTTAACACAATTCCCTCAGTAATCCATAGAAGAAATAGACAACAGCAAGAAAAAAGGATTTAGAATATTTGAATAGCATGCATAACAAACTTGGCCTAATTGAATATATACATAACACTGTACCCAATAACTCTAGAAGAGAGGATCTTATCAAATGCACATGGATGATCTATCAAAATCAACCAAATTTGGAACATAAAGCAATTCTCAACAAATTTCAAAGGACTGAAATCAGAATACTATTTCTGATCATGGTAGATATCAACTAGATAGAAAAACAAAAAGAAAACTTTAAAATACCCATATGTTTGAAAATTAAGCAATATACTCCTAAATAATCCATCAAAGAAAAAAGTCATAATAAAAATCAGAAAAAAATGTTAACTGCAAAATAATGAAAATACTGTTTATCAAAACTTATGAGATACAGCTAAAGCTGTGCTTGGAGAGAAATATATAGCCTTAAATACATATGGTAGAAAACGAGAAAGGCTAAAAATTAATGATCTAATTATTCACTCAAGGAGGTAGAAAATGAACACAAATTGAATAAGAAAACAGAAGGGGGACTTCCCTGGTGGCGCAGTGGTTAGGAATCCACCTGCCAATGCAGGGGACACGGGTTCGAGCCCTGGTCTGGGAAGATCTCACATGCTGCGGAGAAGCCACCGCGATGAGAAGCCCGCACACCGCAACGAAGAGTAGCCCCCGCTCGCCTCAACTAGAGAAAGCCCATGCTCAGCAACGAAGACCCAATGCAGCCAAATATATATATATATATATATAAATTAAAAGAAAAGAAAATGGAAGGAAATGATAAAGATAAGAACATCAATCAATGAGCTAGAACGCAAATATAAAGTACAACAATCAGCAACCAAAAATTTGTTCCTTATAGTAAATTACAAGGTTGACTTTTGGTCTAGAAAATTCTCTTCGACCTTATAAATATCTAGAATGCCAAATATATTAATTCTTTAATTCAAAACATGAATAATACAGGTTTAATTATCTTTACAACCTGTATACTTAATATTAAATTTTCCAAGTTTAAAATATGGATACTCACTAAGAAAATAATTATGCCACTCCCAATGATTTTGAGTGTTTTTTCCTAGGAAAATATTGTTAGGCTTCGTTCTCAGCAAGTGGATTTGTAGTCTGTTTGTTTTTTAAGTACCAGTGGTATCGATCAGTGTGCCACTAGGTCCTTGTTTAAGACACTGATGGGACACAGTGAACCATTTTATAGTTGCTATATCAATGACTCCAAACATAAAGGAAAAGTTGGGTACATACCTATTTTCTCAGATTTGAATTATTTTATTCCCAATTTTCAAGTAAAGTTAGTTTGTAATCCTCATTCAGCAGGTACACAGTTGAAGTTTGTAATTCATTGGCTCTTAAAATATGTAAATGTCTTCTTATCCACTTGCTAAAAATCATTAACAGAATTCATTATTCTCTCCTTTTTCCTGACTTTTTGGAGCATACAACCCTTAATAATATTAGAACGTCTGATTGGATTCTCCAGATCTCAAGGCTGTGTCTGAACCTATTCACGGCATAACTGCTACTAGCAGTTGGTTCAGTGTGAGGACTTGGATGGAATTCATGTGTGCAATTGGTGTATCACATAACTGCATTTTATTCTCTTTGTGACATGCCATATTTCCAGCATGTCACGACCCTTACTTTTTTAGTTCTAACTCCTCCAGGACAACAAACACCAAAAAGAAAGAAACCATTGGGTGGCCGCTCGAGTACTGACCTCAGAACTGGTCCCAGAAGTTGGATGTCCACACCATGAAAAATAAACACACCCCATCATTGCTGACACTAATTGTGTCCTTCACTTGTGTCTTCTCAGAAGAAAAGCCAAGAATGAAATTGCCATGAAGGACAAGTTCCTTCCCATCACTGGGAGTGGCCTCTTTACTACAGGGTTGAAGCCCAGCACTCACTTGCTGCGGGCTCAGTGCACATGGCCAGTGCCTGTGCTATTCATAGCACGTGAAGAAGGAAGGCGAGACCATCTCCTGGGACATCTAGCTTCCATGACTCAGCAGCAAATCTTTTTGCAAAAGTTAAGAGAAAGTATAATAGGCAAAAAATAGGTGAGAGGAGACTTAACGACATTACTCAGAACTTTCCTTTATGATACATAATTATCTATGATACGTCATCACTTAACATAGTTTTATGTATTACCAGATTTGTAAGTGATTAACTTTTTGAACACTTACAGAGTTGGACTATTGAGAGGAAAATGTGGTATTGGTCAGTCACCAGCAGGGTAAGTCTGAGTTAGCAGGCCCATTCCACTCTCACACATTCTCCTACATCAGCTCCATTAGTAACCAGGTTGGTACTTAGACTTCCATATACTAAGTCTGGCCACATGGCTTGCTTCCTGAGCAGTCGCACAGGACCCCACGCTTAGAAGGTCCCTGTGCTTAGAGGTCCCTGGGCTTGGTTTAATGCTCTGCTGTCCCTGTCTTGAATTCTTAATGATTATTAAACAAATAGGTTCATATTTTCATTTTGCACTGAGCCCTCAAATGAGGAAGGCAGTCTTCCATATACCATCCATTAAATTTTATTTCTTAACTTGTTCTGCCTGGGTGAAGAAGAGGAATGCTATTTACTTGAATAGCTACTCAAAATCCCAATACATCAAATCATATAAATTATCGTATAATTATTTAACAATTAAAGGCACAATTTAGGGAATTATACCATGTAATATAGAAACCGGATATAGAAACCCAATTTCTTTAGGTGTATGGTTAGGTTGTTTATTTGAGATGTTTCTTGTTTTTTGATGTAGGATTGTATTGCTATAAACTTCCCTCTTAGAATTGCTTTTGCTGCATCCCATAGGTTATGGGTGGTCCTGTTTTCATTGCCATTTATTTCTAGGTATTTTTTGATTTCCTCTTTGATTTCTTTAGTGATCTCTTTGTTATTCAGTAGCATATTGTTTAGCCTCCATGTGTTTGTATTTTTTACAGGTTTTTTCCTGTAATTGATATCTAGTCTCATAGCATTGTGGTTGGAAAAGATACTTGATACGGTTTCAATTTTCTTAAATTTACCAAGGATTGATTTGTGACCCAAGATATGATCTATCCTGGAGAATGTTCCACGAGCACTTGAGAAGAAAGTGTATTCTGCTGTTTTTGGATGGAATGTCCTATAAATATCAATTAAGTCCATCTTGTTTAATGCATCATTTAAAGCTTGTGTTTCCTTATTTATTTTCATTTTGGATGATCTGTCCATTGGTGAAAGTGGGGTGTTAAAGTCCCCTACTATTATTGTGATACTGTCGATTTCCCCTTTTATGGCTGTTAGCATTTGCCTTATGTATTGAGGTGCTCCTATGTTGGGTGCATAAATATTTACAATTGTTATATCTTCTTCTTGGATTGATCCCTTGATCATTATGTAGCGTCCTTCTTTGTCTCTTTAATCGTCTTTGCTTTAAAGTCTATTTTGTCTGATATGAGAACTGCTACTCCAGCTTTCTTTTGATTTCCATTTGCATGGAATATCTTTTTCCATCCCTCACTTTCAGTCTGTATGTGTCCCTAGGTCTGAAGTGAGTCTCTTGTACACAGCATATATACAGGTCTTGTTTTTGTATCCATTCAGCCAGTCTGTGTCTTTCGTTTGGAGCATTTAATCCATTTACTTTTAAGGTAATTATCGATATGTATGTTCCTATTACCATTTTCTTAATTGTTTTGGGTTTGTTATTGTAGGTCTTTTCCTTCTCTTGTGTTTCCTACCTAGAGTAGTTCCTTTAGCATTTGTTGTAAAGCTGGTTTGGTGGTGCTGAATTGTCTTAGCTTTTGCTTGTCTGTAAAGGTTTTAATTTCTCCATCAAATCTGAATGAGATCCTTGCTGTGTAGAGTAATCTCTGTCGTAGGTTTTTACCTTTTATCACTTTAAATATGTCCTGCCACACCCTTCTGGCTTGCAGAGTTTCGGCTCCTAGTGTCTGGACACCTTTCCTCTTTCACGGCTCCCTCCCACTGGGGCAGGTCCCGTCCCTATCCTTTTGTTTCTGTTTATTCTTTTTTCTTTTGCCCTACCCAGGTACGTGGGGGGTTTCTTGCCTTTTGGGAGGTCTGAGGTCTTCTGCCAGCATTCAGTAGGTGTTCTGTAGGAGTTGTTCCACGTGTAGACGTATTTCTGATGTATCTGTGGGGAGGAAGGTGATCTCCGTGTCTCACTCCTCTGCCATCTTGAAGGCCTTCCCTTCATTTCTTTTTATACCCTTGAATGTCTAGCCTAGAACTCTGTGACCATATTCATAGTAGATGATCTCTAGATACTTGCTGAATGAATAAACAAATGAATAAATAACTCATTCTTCATTTGTCTTCAGAAAGGTGATAGTAGCAAGAAGCTCTGGAGGCTTTGGGCATCAGAAAGGATAAGAAATGAGAAGGGGGGGGCAATAAAGGAAATATTGGCCTTCTTTTCACCAAGATTCAAAGGAGGACCAGGAGAAAAGGCCAACAGAATGAGCCACTCCTGAGGCCAGGACAGCCTGCAAGCAGGCATGGTCTTCCAGCTCTCCAGGGTTCCTCAGTCCATCTCCCTTCTGACCTGCCACTGACATTCAGAGGGTCCCAAAATAAAGCCGAGCAGAAATATCTAGTTATATTTACATCTTAATGGCAGGGGAAAATATATTTGCAGAGCCAAACATTGTTTTACCAGTAACCTTACTACCTGCAATCTAAAAGACATCACAGAGCCAAACATTGTTTCACCAGTAACCTTACTACCTGCAATCTAAAAGACATCACATTCGTTTTCCTTTTGTTTGCTTTGCTTATTTCTGGAAATGTGGTTTCTCTTTAGAATAGCTCCAGGGTGGAAGCATGTGAATACTCCTGAGTTATTAAAACCACCACCACAGTCTTCATATTCAAACGTGGCAAATATAGAAGGTGACTCCCATTTCACCAAGCTATGAAAATAATATTTGGGGGAGAAAATAAGAGGAGAGAGGTCTCTACATACATGCAAGCAGTGCCTAAAAGTGATCTGACCCTTTGCTCTTCAAAGTTTGGGCATCTAAAGAGAAACATCACGGGCCACACCTTCATTTGGCTAAGTATATGGTTTTAAGACACTAAACTACTCATTAACAAGTTTCTGCTTAGATTTTCAACCACATTTTAAGCACGAAAGTTTGCGGCTCGTGAGTTAACAAGATGCCACCAAAGAAAACATTGCTGCATGGGGTGTTGCTCCTGAGATCCTTGGAAACAGCAGATCGTACTGGGTTCCCTGTGACCCTCTGCATTTGAAAAGCATTGGTTTGCTAATAGTTGGTTTCAGGCTGCAGTGGTCCACAAACTGTTTTGTTCTTTTTCTATGGTCTGTGAATGATATGCCTCAAGGAATGATGGCTGATACTTTTTTCATTTTCCTCCCTAATTTTCTCACTAAAAAATGTTTAATTAGTGAAAAGGCAACATATTTATAGATATAATAAAACAGTAGAGGAAAGACTGTTTTAAATATACGCACATGTTGTGTTTAGATACACACACCCACCCACACACACACACACACACACACACACACACACACACACGTATATTTTAAGGATACTTTAAATTCATACACATGTGATTCAGAAAACTATACTGTTATGTTTCCCTAGAGTATGATGAAAGTGAACTGTCATATGAACAACAAATTTTTTGAGGTGTTTAGCAATAAAAGGAATATATGTATGCAAAATCTATAAAAGGAATGTTTAATGTTACGGTTAAGTAATTTAAGATCCAAGGAGTGAAATATATTGAAGACTCACAGTAGCAGACACTCCATACGCACTATCTTACTGCTCATAAGGACTTTAAAATAGGTATCATGTCCTCATATTAAAAATATGGAAACTGAGACTAAGAGAAGCTAAAATGAATTCTAATTCTAATAAAGGATGAATGAATAGTTATGTTAACAATTTCTAAATTTGCTATTTGCTCTTACAACATGATTTAAAAGTGACAGTATAGTAAAAACTGGCAACACAATATTTTGAATGACAACACTAATGCTCTTTAGTCGATTGTTTCCCCAAAATCCTTAATAGAAAAGCCCAAAGCAGGAGTTTAATGGAGGCTGAAAAGAAAGGTGCTGGGATCAGGAAAACAATAGAAAAAGGAATGTATTCCACAGGGCTATAGAACATAATAAATAATTATTATGAGAAAAAATGTTTCAGAGAGTCATTCAGTAAATTGTGTTGTATATGAAATAATTTAATTAAAAATTAATTTAAGTTGAGAATTATATTGTATTTTACTAAATTTAATAGAAAATTCCAGTTATCAGTAAGATTTGGCCACCTAAGTAAACGAAAATATAAGTTATTAGGGACCAATAATTATTTTTTTAATTGAGATACAGTTGATGTATGATGTTATGTTAGTTTCAGGTGTATTACACTATGATTTGACATTTGCATACATTATGAAATGATCACTACAATGGGGACCAATAATTCTTGCTTACACCTGCAATGCTTTATACATTTCCCAGGCTGTCAAATGTTCAAACAAGTAGTGAGATCTCTATTCTCACAAAAATTTGCAGCAGATATATTTTCCAAGCTCGAACTGTAGTTCCAGCAGCATCTTTCAGACCTCCATGGAAGTGTGAAGGACATTTTTCAAATTTCAAAATGTATTTAATAAAAATATAAAATTTATTTAACTAATGAAATCGAGGAGCTTCCATTTACCTTCAATTGAGGGTAATTAATTTGCAGTGTAATGACAGGATAAAAGGCAAATATCAAGAGGCAAATCTAATAGAATTCTATCAATGCCTTCCAAGTAATGAATATGCTCAACTAAAATCGCATGCTTATGGACTGATATCAGTATTTAGCTGGATCTAACTGTGTGAAAAGACATTTTCAAAGATGGAATATGTAAAATCTCATTTCATTAATGATGTCCCTTTGCAGTCAATTTCGATGATAGAGAACAACAACGTTGAACATTTGGCAAAATTTAAGGAAAGGATCCTGAAATGGGATTTTATTTATTAAGTCACTAATGTTAGGGGTTTTATCCATCAGAGTGTGTGTCATTTATTGCAACAGTTTGCCTTATGTAAGCTTAACCACAGAATCACCTACTTCAAACAAAACAAAAATTATTTTTTTACTGAGGTATAACTGACATACAACATTAGATTCGTTTCAGATATACAACATAATGATTTGATATTTATATATATTGTGAAATGATCACTACAGTAAGTCTAGTTAACATCCAACAATTTTTTTTTAATTTAAATCATCCCACTATCTATAGCGTATGAGCTAGGACTCAAATTATAACCTCAATATATTTTGTCTCATTATGATACACAAATTATGCTATCTCTAATTATATTTTATACAAATTAAATGTGCTATGACCTTAACTCTTACATCCCATTTAATATTTATACCTATCACATTGGGAATTATTTTGTCTTACAGACGAGAAAGACTAAGGCTCAGAGTGGTCAATTAATGTGTCTTAAGTTACTGAGCCAGAACTTAACCCATGTATGTCTGTCTCTAAGTATGTCTTTTCACGTATAACTCTAACTGATGTCTACTTATTCCCATGACAGCTCACAGCGCAGCTGGGCTGAAGTGCTCAGAGCTAAAATGAGAACAGTGCAGTGTGGAGCCCCTGGTGTGTTCTGGTTCCCCCCCTGGTTATAGATCTTACTAAATGTATCCATCTCCTAGTCCATCTTCTTTATACTCTGATTTTACTCCAAGTGGCCACTTAATTAAAGTTTAGGTATCAATGTTCTGACTTCATTATAGCTTAAATTTAAAATTAAACATGTCATATGTCCATAAAAAGATGGGTACACCAATGTTCACCGTAGCTTTTTTCATGACAGAAAAAACTAACTAAATGCCCATCAACAGGAGTATGAATAATCAAATTGTGGTATATTTATATAATGGAATACTACTCATCAATAAAAACAATGAACTACTGATACATGATCAAAATAAAAGTATTATGCTCAGTGAAAGAAGTCAGACACAAAAGAAGACTTGCTGTACAATTCCGTTTCTATAAACTTCAAGAAATGGCAAAACTAATCCATGGAATGAAAAACAGAATAGTGTTTGCCTCTGGCAAACAGAGGGAACAGACCAGAAAAGAAAATGAGAGAACTTTTAGAGTAATGCAGTTGTTCTATGTGTTGATTTGGGTGTAAACAGTTATTAAAGCTTAATGAACTGTACGCTTAAGATACACATAGTTTACTATATGTATTTACACTTTAATTTTTTAAAAAACCAAGTTTCTGGGGTTTCCCTGGTGGCGCAGTGGTTGAGAGTCCGCCTGCCAATGCAGGGGACGCGGGTTCGTGCCCCGGTCCGGGAAGATCCCACATGCCGCGGAGCAGCTGGGCCCGTGAGCCATGGCCGCTGAGCCTGCGCGTCTGGAGCCTGTGCTCTGCAACAGGAGAGGCCACAACAGTGAGCGGCCCGCGTACCGCAAAAAACCTGCAAAAAAACAAAAAACAAACAAAAAAGCAAGTTTGTTAAAGGCCCCAGATTTGATCTGAATTCTTTTTATTTATTTTATTTTTGGCTGCATTGGGTCTTTGTTGCTGTGCGTGGGCTTTCTCTAGTTGCGGCGAGCGGGGGCTACTCTTCGTTGTGGTGCACGGGTTTCTCATTGCAGTGGCTTCTCTTGTTGCGGAGCACGGGCTCTAGGCACGCGGGCTTCAGTAATTGTAGCTCACAGGCTCAGTAGTTGTGGCACATGGGCTTTGTTGCTCCATGGCATGTGGGATCTTCCCAGACCAGGGCTCGAACTCGTGTCCCCTGCATTGGCAGGTGGATTCTTAACCACTGCGGCACCAGGGAAGCCCCTTATCTGAATTCTAATGCTACCTTAAGCCCTAACAGCTTTGAAACAATGCTAAGTGCATCCCAGGAAGCATGTTTAATTTACTGCATCAATTCGCCGCCTTACTTGGAAACAACCACAGAACCATTGGCCAAAGTATGGTGCAATTCAGAGGGAAAACGAAAAGAAAACGTACTCTTCTGAGTTAGATGGTCTACAGAGTTAAATTGAAAGTAGCGTCATAGTTGTCCATACAGTGTTTTCTAGCAGGTTGGATGCTGCAGTGACTGTTGTTCTCCATATACATAAGGGTGTCTGAAAGTTTCAAGTGGGATCACAGGTTTTTTCCTTACTGTGCATGTTAAACATGTAATTCCTTTTGTATAGCCTATAACTTTGCTATGGTACTAGAGAATAATGTGAATGTGAAAATGATGGTGGGATAATAGAAGAAATCCTGTAGTAAGAGGCAGGCAAATTGATTTCCAATCCTGTGGTAATGAAATTAATTCATGTATTTTGGAGATGGTGATGGTATTTTTCACAGGTCTAAAACAATGAAAAAATATCTCTCACTTCAACTAAATTCACAGTTAACACCCACTTGGGAATCTTTAAAAAGTTTCCTGAGAATGTCTTTATTTTATTTAGTTTTGATAAGTTTGCTATCTGTTCTTTGAGAAAGAAAAAAAAAATGTCAAGTGAAGAAATATTATAAAAGGCATTGTTTCATGGTTTCTTCAGGCATTTTCGTAGATGGCATCTTGGTATATCAAAGTGCCTCTAGTGAGCTTACCTTAACCTCTTCACAAAGAAATGATGGACAGATTTCTTGTCTTAACTTTATTGGGATATCTTTGTATCTTTTTATTGGGATATCTTTGTATGCCCAGCATGCATTTGGCACTATGCCTAGTACAGAGTAAGTGCTGAAAACAATGGATGGGTGGATGGATGGATGGATAAGAAACTTTGGCAAGTCTATTGCGTGCAACATCACACACTTACAAAAAGAAAAACTGGTTTTTCTTACTACTGACTCATAGAAATATCATTTTGGGCCTTATTTAAAAACTGAAATTAAGAGGCTACCAATCTCCTACTTCAACAGGTGCCTCTGTGACCATCAGGTAGATGAGTAATCTACAGCCTTTTGGTGTACATGGAATGCTATTGCTTAGCAAGAGTGTGTTTTAGAAAATTATAACCATTCTTCAAATTTGGGGACAAATGGCTAGATTGTATTAGCCAAACTCTCTCTTGAAATATGAATTTTATTTTAGGAAACAAATGAAACAAAAAAAAATTCTCGCACCAGTGTCATGGAGGAACTTGGTGAAGGTCCGAATTTCTGGGCCTTTCTTATGATTAGACACAGTGAAGTGTTCAGTTTTTCTATTAGATCCATCTTCTTCTGCAACTCTCCTTGCTCCCTCTTCCCACCCTCACCCTCCCTTGTGAGTTCTCCATGGGCCCCTGAGCTGGACAGTGGTCCCTTAGCAATCCAACGCCTCATTTGATACACACTGCTTCCTTCTTTGCAGTCCTTTAGATTTGGTTTTTCTCAAATAACCTGTTCTTTTGTGAGGTCTCCCTCGAGTCCTGAATAGAATCTACCACCAAATTTAAAATATCCAAATGCATAGAGAACTTCTGTCTCTCATGGTGACCAACACTTCTTCTACCACAAAGACCAATTCTGGCCTCTTACGGGTGGTGGCTTCTTGCTGTTTGACACAGTAACACCAACAAAAGCAAAGACTCAGCCCATGTACCTTAATAAAGTATGAACTTGAATGTGGAGCAGGAGGTCTTGAGCTATTACAGGAAAACATAATGACAAGGAGGACTTGCCTCTGGTTTGGAATCAGCCTGAAATTGTAGGCAAATCCCTTGACCCTCACCCTAGACGGAAAGCCACAAGACCAAGGGAGGACATCATCTCTCGATGACAGCCCATCAGATTTAAAGAGAAATAAGAAGTTCCATCTGTTTTAAAAGATTTTCTAACTTTGTAGAATTAGATCACAAAACTTGAATTTTAATGGGGTCTCCAGGCCACCGTCCCATCATTGTAGTCACTACTTTCCTTTCACTATTGGGGACACTGAACATGGCCTCTTTGGGCTGTTACTTAATTTTATATTTCTATCAAGGAATAACTATGTCTAGGTTTTTAGATATTTCTATCTAAAAAATGCCAAAACCCCCATATTTTTTTGCATATAAATGTCATTCTTTCAAAAGAGAGACTTTGCCAGGTTTCAGGTGAGAATAGGCATTTCAACTTTTTTTTTTTTTTTTTTGCGGTACGCGGGCCTCTCACTGCTGTGGCCTCGCCCATTGCGGAGCACAGGCTCCGGACGTGCAGGCTCAGCGGCCATGGCTCACGGGCCCAGCCGCTCCGTGGCATGTGGGATCTTCCCGGACCGGGACACGAACCCGCGTCCCCTGCATCGGCAGGCGGACTCTCAACCACTGCGCCACCAGGGAAGCCCTATTTCAACATTTTTGATGGTGACAAAAGCTCATGTTTTCCAGAGTTGTTAAATTTCTTGCTTAATCTGATTTATTTTATTTCTGACTTGGCCTATTATTATTTAACTTGTCATCACTTTATTCCACCTGATTTTATTATAAATTGTTTAAATTTTTTTAGATTTTAAAAATTGAGGCAAGACATGTGGTCTTATCCTTTGCCTCTGAGTGTGGCTGCTCCCGAAGACTACAAAGATATAGATAACCATCTTGCATTTAAAATCTCTCTAAGAGGGCTTCCCTGGTGGCGCAGCGGTTGGGAGTCCGCCTGCCGATGCAGGGGACGCGGGTTCGTGCTCTGGTCCGGGAAGATCCCACATGCCGCGGAACGGCTGGGCCCGTGAGCCATGGCCACTGAGCCTGCGCGTCCGGAGCCTGTGCCCCGCAACGGGAGAGGCCACAGCAGTGAGAGACCCGCGTACCGCAAGAAAAAATCTCTCTAAGAAATGCATTTCTTATGCATTAAATAACTGACATTTTATTCTTTAGGGTAGTGCATAGGATTAAGAGGAGGAAGGAACTTATGTCCTGAGCTCAAATTCTGATATGGTAGTTAGACTTCATCATTAGTAACAAGTACAAGAAAATCAGTCATTCAGTCAGTCACCCAACATCTAATAAGTTCTTTCTATAGGTGCGGTACCATGACAGCAATACAGAAAGTTATTTAGGAATAGAGAAAATCAGTGAATTAACTAGAAAATATCAAAAGAAAAAGAAAAAAAACCCCTAAAACTAAAAAGTTTAGGACAGAGGTTCTAGATGAAAGCCCAGGTAGGGGGAAAAGAATCATCTGGACGAAAATGAGACATACATAGAGAGATTATTCTTCCAAAAGGGAGAAAAGGAAGAAGCTTGCTTGGAATGCACTGGGCCAGAGGTATCCCGAGGAATCCACATTCGACACAGTCAAGCAGAAAATACCAAAGCAAATCCCAATAAATGTCCACTAAGTAAGCAGGTGGCCTCAGACGTCCAATGAGTGTTGTAACCTTTACGGATGATGCAATGAGATGAGCCATATCATACAAAATTACAACAAGACCACAACTAAAGACTGGCAGTGATTTGCTTTTTGTGGAATCACAAACTGTTATTATTGCAGGTCATTGCAGAAGGTCCAAGGCAATGGAAAACCTAAGGAACACCAAAAATATAACCCCAGCTAGTAACTAAAAGACTATATTTGTCACTTGTGCAATCCCTGAAATGATGATTTCTGAGAACTCATTTCTCAGTTCTTCACTAAAGAATGTGCTGAGCTGATAAAAAATCTTAGGCATTTTAACATCACAACGTAAACATTCAGGTTTTTCACAAAGTTATTGAATAATCAAGTAATAGCATGAAAGCTTCTCTTTGGTAAGTAGAAATTTGTTTCCAGCTCAAAACACAAAGAGGGTTAAAAAATTTTTTTAGATAAAAAGTGAGATCAAAATGATCCCTCAGTCTGTCCATATGTAGAAAAGAGTGTTTGCTTTTTCCTTAACTATGGCTGATAGAGATATAGACATAACAGCCCTCTGGAAATCATATAGATTCCCTTTCTCATTCTCTTAGGGTTCATGGCCCTCCAAAGCTCAACTCTATTATTCCTTAGTATTTAATTTCTCTCCTTAGGGAGACATTAAATGAAGTTATTTTTTTCTCCTTATGGGACAATAATGGGGAAAAAAAGAGTTGAGAAACACCGCAATAATGGTCTTTCAGTATTCATTCTTAGTCAGCAATTATTTCAAGATTATTTATGGAATAAATGTCCTACATCAGGCACTGTGATGAGTGCTTGGAGATATAATGGTAAATAAGACCCTGTCCCTGTCCTCAAAAACTTCTAATCTATTCAGAGGTCATAAGAGATAAGCAATCAGCCCCAATAGAGAAGGGTCATTACTATCACAGGAGTGCTTTGGAAACATAGAAGAGGTACCAACCTAGCCAAAGTGAAGATAGGAATTAAGGACAGGCTTCCTGAAGGATGTGACATCAGAACTGAGTCCTGGCTGACTGGTCAGAGTTAGACAGACAAAGATAGCATGTGCAAAGGCCCAGGGGAAAAGACATGGTGTAAAGGGAGAGAAATGAAATACTTTAGTATGAGTTGAGCTTAGTGTGAGACAGGAAAGTAAAAGGGTGGGGCTGGAGTCCTATGTAAGAGTCAGATCATGAATGGCCTTCTATGCAACTCTGAGAAGTTTAAATTTTATCTTGAAGATCCTAGAGCCATGGGGAATTTTTAGCAGAGGTTGAAAACATATTATTGAAAATATGTTTTAGAAAGTTTATTTTGGCCAAGGTGTGAAAAATGGATTGGAGAAAAAGAAAATAAAGAGGTTCTTGTAGTAACCCAGGTGAGACAACAGTGGCCTCAAGTAAGATAATAGTTGTAGTGAGGGTGGATAGAAGTAAGATTTGAGGGCTGTGGAACTGAGAGGACCACACTGGGATGGGAGGGGTAGGGGACAGACAAGTGATAAAGACGACTTGCATTGCTAGCTTGAGCAATTAGAAGGAAGGGTAGTTGGGAATTTGAGGTAATTTTGTAACTTCCAGGGGGAGATTTCCATTATAAGTTTGATAAAACGTTATGACCCTGAAGCCAGGAGGAAAATTCGAATAAAAAAAAAAAGGAAAAAAAACAGCAGATGGGTAAGTGAAGCCATGGGAACGAAAGAGCTCATCCAGAGAGACTCTGGAGAATGTGAAGAGGAGCTGGACAAGGACAGAACCCTGAAAATATCAACATTCAAAAGACAGCTAAAGAAAGAGGAGCACTTAAGAGCAGCTGAGAAATAGGAGGCAGGGAGGGAAGAGGAAACAGGAGAATGCAGTACGACGCATGCGGGAGGGAAGTAGAAGTTTTGAAAGAGGAGGAAACAGTCAGTGGTATCTGCTACCGACACCACCTAGGAAAGTGACTGAAAAGTGTCCATTGCAATTCACCAGCAAGAAATCATTGACTAACCAGAATGAAGTCATTGGTAACCTTTATGAGATAAGTTTCTACAGAGTTATGGGGGCAGAGGCCATACTGTAGTGGGCTGAGAAACAAGTAGAAGGTGAAGAAGGTGGGTTATTAAATGTTGACAACTCTCAAGAAATTTGACTGTGAAGAGGAAGAGAGAAATACGTGAGTAGCTGGGTGGGAATGTGTATGGAGGAAGGAGGGTTTTTTTGGTCTTTGTTTTATAAAAGAGACTTGAAAATTAAAATTCCAGTGAAAGAGAGCCAATAGGTAGAAGCAGATGGCAAAGTAGAAAGAGAAGTACCTGGGCAGGTTGTAGAGAGATACAACCAGACTTAACCTTCATTCACTTCTCCCAAATCTTGAATAAAGAAGATATGGAAGGAGACAAACAAATTCAGAATCTTCCCCTTGGAGACAGGAACCACGTCACAGAGAACAGTCTATAAGTACCCTGCCCTCAGTCTACTATCTGCTAATAGCATTGTGTGCTAATCTTCACCGTCTCTTTATCAAAGTGCAAGGAATTAATTGATATATCTCATTAATGTTCACCTGATGTCAAAATCTATGAGAACATCAGTCTCACGTAAATAACCATAGATGTGGTTTTCCTGACTCTGTATCTAGCAATTTAAATAGATACAGTCCTTGCCCTCTAGAATCTCACAATAAAAAACAGATGACACAGACACACACATCACCACCACCATTACCACACAAGGGCACAATATTACAGTAAGAGAACATGATGGTTCTTAAATAGGAATTTATATTAGGTACATGTTTGGTATTTGTTTTTTCTGGCTATGGAATACATGAAAGTTTTGCTGGCAAATTGAGTGGGGTTAGGAAAAGCATTACTTGACTTTCACATAAACAGTGGAGGTCTGGGAGGGAAGAGGGGAGGGAGAGCTTGACTAGATTACAAGTTCTAAGGGGAAAAAACCTGTCTCTTTTGGACCCCACCACCCAAGCTTACTAAATGAGTGACAGCAATTGACTGATTATATAAAGTCCTAGATCCAGGGATTTACTGATGGAAAAACTAGGCAAAGGTTGAATAGGTAGGCTTGGATGGAGGGCAAATGCATACCGAATATCAAAAGGTTAACACCTTAGTGTTAAAAGGTATGACACCTTAGATTGGGCAGAAAAGGGTCCAAAGATGAAGTATCAAAGAGCAACCAGGCTGACGGTGAGGTAGCTCAGGAGAAGAACACTATAGGTGTGAAGGTTGTTGTCCAAACTACATACTACCTTTTGGTTTCATAGAGAAAGATATGGAACCCTTTAGGATTTAGTAAGAACTAGAATATTGGCATAGCCAGGAATTTTAGCATTTTTCTAATAGAAAAGAGGAAATTTTGTCATTTATTCCAGACAATTTTAGGTTATTAAGATTTCAATTAAGAGCTGCTAAGAGACTTCACATGAAAATATGTCTTAAAAGTATTTATTTACTTCTTAGACTTAGTTATTAATAAGTCTATATAGAGCATCTTGAAATATATTCTAGCAGGCAAGAAGTAATAAACGATATTGGAAAGGAAAGTTGGGGGCAGACTTTTTGGGCTGAGCAAGTCTTACCCAAGGTCAAAAGCTAGCAAGAGACAGCACCAGGACTTCAGTTCAATCTTTGATTCTAAATCCTGTGGTCACAGAAGTTTTGGTAAGGGGAAATAGGCAACATGCTCACAATTAGAATATTACTACTGATATTCTAACCTGGCAAGAGGTAATGAGGACTTGAACAAAGGCATAGGCAACAAGGAAGGAGGGAGGAGGATGGATTTCAAAGAAACTGTGGAGGTGGTGTTAATAAGATTTGGTAACTGAGTAAATGTAGCAAGTAAGAAAGAAGAGTACATCACAATGAGTGTAGGGTTTTTCCAGACATGACTCATCACACAGTGAAACTTGGTTGTGGCATCAATGATGCGAATGTGTGTTCATATGCCATCTAAGAGAATCAGTCCATAACAGCCTGCTTAAATAAAGAAGACCCTTGTGATGATGAGACCTTAACAAAAGGTGTTGTTGGGACAGCCCTAGTTATAAAAAAAACAAAAACAAAAACAAAAAGCAGTAAGAATCTTTGGTTTTGTTTCTTTTTTCCTCTAGCACTACTTCTTAGAAAGAATGTTCCAATAAACTTGCATGAATAAATCTAGTCAATTTAGAGTAGCTATAGGGCTGTTGGAAAGGATATATCAGGCTTAAATGACTCATTGAAGGTAAGAGATTACAGAATATTAGAAATAGAAAAAGGCTTAGAGATCACTTAGTTCAATCATTTCCATTAAAAAAAAAACCTGTATAGGTCACTTCAAACATATGCAAAGGTGAAGAGCATAGCGTCATGAATCTGCATTGACTAATCATCAATTTGATGATTATCACATTTTATTTATTTTTTGGCTGCGTTGGGTCTTCGTTGCTGTGCGCGGGCTTTCTCTAGTTGCGACGAGCGGGGGCTGCTCTTCATTGCAGAGCATGGGCTTCTCACTGCGGTGGCTTCTCTTGTTGCAGAGCATGGGCTCTAGGAACGCGGGCTTCAGTAGTTATAGCACACAGGCTTACTAGTTGCGGCATGCGGGCCCTAGAGCGTGCGGGCTTCAGTAGTTGTGGTGCACGGCCTTGGTTGCTCCGTGGCATGTGGGATCTTCCTGGACCAGGGATCGAACCTGTGTCCCCTGCATTGGCAGGTGGATTCTTAACCATGTGCCACCAGGGAAGTCCTTTTTCTAAAACATATTGATTTATTTGGTTGTGCCGGGCGGGCTCCTTTGTTGTGACATGCGAACTCTTAGTTGCGGCATGCACATAGGATCTAGTTCCCTGACCAGGGATCGAACCCAGGCCCCCTGCATTGGCAGCGCAGTCTTAACCACTGCACCACCAGGGAAGTCCCGATGATTATCAATTTATATCCAACCTTGTTTCATCTTCATCCCCACCCCAAGATATCTGTTTCATCCATGAGTATTTTAGGTTGAATCTCTAAAAGATGAGCATTCTTTTTAAAATAATAATAATATCATCATACCTAAAAACTTAACAACAATTTCTTAATACCAGAAAATATCTAGTCAGGACTCAACATTTCTCCAGTTGTTTCATAATTTCTCTAGATATGTCTATGTTCTGAAGTCTCTTAAATCGACAGTTTCCCTTTCCTCCTTTTGTATTTTTTCTGCTAATAAGATAGAAGCCAGGTAATATGTCTGATG
Source organism: Globicephala melas (assembly GCF_963455315.2). Taxonomy (NCBI): domain Eukaryota; kingdom Metazoa; phylum Chordata; class Mammalia; order Artiodactyla; family Delphinidae; genus Globicephala; species Globicephala melas. The sequence continues at coordinate 132,543,702 of NC_083318.1, read as the reverse complement.
AAGTATCCCACTTTCTGGATTTGGCTGAACGCATCCCAATGGTTTCATTTTACATAGTCTTCTGTTCCCTGTATTTTCTATAATCTGCTAGATATAGAGGCTTCATCAGAGTCAAGTTCTATTGCTTGGGAAGAACACTTCACAGGTGATGGAGGAATGCAATGGCTGGGTCTTTTTTGGAGTGAAAATCCACTTATTTTTAAAAGATGGCTTAAACTGAAGACTTCTTGGGGTTGAGTGACTCACATATTCATAGAACAAACTTTCAATCTTTTGATTCTCAGTTCTCTACTCCTTTTATTATATCTTATACTATTAACTTTAATATTAAAGTTAATACTATTAACTTTGATAGTATATCTTATACTATTAACTATTAATCACTTAACTGATTGATTATAGTATACCAACTGCTCTGCTAGGTATTGCATGAGATATGGCCGCACCATTCTCAAAATTACCCAAGTCCTAAATCCAGAAATCATCCTCGGCTTCTCCACTTCTCTTACTTCTACTAAGTCCTGTTAATTTTATCTATTTAACATTGCTTTCCTTTGTTCCATCCTTTCCATCCCCACTGCTACCGCTTTAGTTTAGACCTTTATCATTGTTTTCCTGGACCACTAAAATAGCTTCTTGAAACTCCTCTCCTCCATAACAATCTTGCCTTCCTCAACGCAGCTCTGCCTTATCAACAAAAGATTTTTCCAACTTGCAAATCGAAATATATTGTTTTTCTGCTTTAACCCTTTGGAATTCTCTCATTTCCATGATGGAGTCCCTACTCCTTAGTGCAGCCTAAGGCCACTCCCTCATCTGGTCTTTGCCTATCTGACCATCCTCATCTGTCCCTACTTCCACTCACTATATTCCAATCTACTGAATCACTGAAGTTTTCTGAATGTGCCAGCAGGGATATATAGTGATTAAAAGTAGACTCTAGAATTAGACAGACTTGACTTTGAGCCCTAGATTCCCCATTTACTAGCCATGCAACCCAGGGCATACTTACCATCACTGTATGGTACACTGTGTTAGTATCAGTAGCACAATCCTCAAAAACTTAGTGTAAAACCTTTATACTCAGCAATATGTTTCAGGAAATGTATCTTACACGTTTTGACATTTAATTATACCAATTTTAATTTATGAGTCTCTGAAGCATATTTCAGGAAAAAAAATAAAATAATTGATACTAAAGTATTACTTGTTTATCAGGTTCTTTCCTTTATTATTTAGTATCTTTTTTTTTACTAAATTAATAATGTAGGATTGTATCTGATTATAGTAAGTTTTCCTTCCTTTCAACATAATGAAAATTTGTATAATTATGAAATGTTTAAATGGTTAAATCTTTTGCTATTTATTTTAATTCAAATCCAGTATATTATTATATATATTCAGAACTCAAAACTATTCATCTTCATCTAAACCTTCAATTAAATTCCACAATGCAAACCTCTTGGCACTAGAACCACAGTTCATGTTTATTCAGCTGAGCTTGTGTCTTGAAAAAGTGTGGAAGTTCGGGGGTTTTCTGGTGAGAATCCACATTCTGACATCACCTTGACCATGACAGTGATTGGCTGTGGGAAGGCAAAGAAGAGTTTATAGCCTGAAAGAGCAAGTGAATGAGTGAGTGAGAGAGCAGAGGAAATACTCAATCTGTGTCACTCACTCCTGGGAGCCTGCCTTCTCACTCCAGGACTGCAAAAGGGTAGGGTTTAATATGACGACTTGATTATCTTAAAATCAAACACGCCACATTTCACATCTCCGGGCTTGGTTTTGAACTTTTTATTTAAATATGGATATTAACACATTGTATAGAACTGCTATGGAATTTAACACTTGTTTATCATTAAACTAGTACCTCATGTTTTAGATTCTTTCCAAAAGGCTGAGTTTATTAACCTAAGCATGTAAATAAGTTCTTATTATGACGTACATAAACTAGAAAATTATGCTTCCTACTTTCTACCTCTGTGCCTCACAGATAACTGTTTGTTTACTCATTCTGATGCATTCAAGGTAATCTGACTGAGATACTGTTTTGCACTTACAAATCTGCCTCGATGTATGTTGATTTCTCCATCAATTATGCTTAACCTGTACTTCAATTATAAACAGTATTTTTCAGTATGTTATATATTTGGTTTCAAAGTGTTAATATCTTATAGCTCTAAAAGCAGAATGGAAAAATGCATAGTACTAGGGAAATAAGAGATGTTGTTAGTTTATACTCTTCCCAATAAAAACTTGCAGTTAGATTCTCAAAACAATCCTTTAAAATGTTTTTAATTGTTGTCTGGGTTAGTAGTGGGCACTATAGAGGTCTTTGCTCTTGATGAATCACAAAGTAAATAAAATGAGACTTATGTAGGCAGCCAATTGCTACCTACATGAATCACTTGTTTCCTTTTATATTATTCCTGTTGTGTTTTCATCTAGTTGTTTTTATGGTTTGCAATGAGAAAATTTGATACTCTGAACTCTTTCTACGGTTCTACATATTTTAGTTTTTAGCTCTTTAAGATACTGTAATTACTCCAACTCTTTTCATAAAGCGGCAGAGCAATAATCTTCCTGTTTGTTGATGGGCTCCATCATGGGTGGCCAAGGTCAAAGTATTGTTCAGAGCACCTCAGTAGCAATGAGAGCTTCTTAGACAGATGGGTCTCCTTTAGGGGAAACCACTTTATCCCCGCGTGGCCATCAAGAACTTTTGCTAAAGTAGACAGGATGGTGAGCCAGTTTTCAGGCATCAAACTCAAAGCCCCACTCTGCCACAAAGAGAGGTGACAGAGGACCCCAGACAGCTTCTCCAGGACTCTAGCCTTACTCTGTGTAATGTTTATTTTAGCGTCAGATACTCAATAAGGATGCAATAAATCGTGGCTAGTGACGATAAAATGCAGAATCTACCTTCAGTGTATAGTATATGACGTGCGTTTCATACATTTTAAATATTACTTTTCCCAGTGTGTTTATGGGGAAATTCCCATTACCATTGCATATTGCTTCTAAAACGTTGCCCAAACTGTCGCTCTGGAGGAGAAAGCACTCTCAGTTAAATGTGTTTGTCAGTGCAAGTGCTGGGTGTTAGTGGCTTTCAGCTAAGTTTGTTCAACTTCTATTAAAATAGGATTTTATCAAATAGAATAAAATTAAGATTCGATTTCACAATTGCTTTCCTTTTACCTATGAGGAATCTATGTGGAACTGAGATCTTGGCCTGGCTGCAAACCCCAGGACTGTTCACAATGTATTCCTATTCTGACAGTTACATCTTCAATTCTTCCATAAAATTGAAGTCTCCATCACGACTATCACCCTGACCTTGGAGAGCCCCACATCCATTCCATGACAACCTGCCACATCAGTGATGGAAAGCTTAAATGGAGCTGGAGAACAATGTAACTTGAGGAAATGTCCCCCTGATATCCCACGATGAACTCTGATAACTCTTCTCATAGAATCATCCTTAAACATGGAATTTGGGTGCTACATGTTATGAGAATAATACTTCACATGTCATGGATTTTTTCACACACATAAAAAATATCAAGTATTCTAAGATATCCACGGGAAAATGCCTCCTAGTCTACATTTTACAAACTTTTTATTATTATTATTATTTTTTTTTTTGTGGTACGCGGGCCTCTCACTGTTGTGGCCTCTCCCGCCGCGGAGCACAGGCTCCGGACGTGCAGGCTCAACGGCCATGGCTCACGGGCCCAGCCGCTCCGCGGCATGTGGGATCCTCCCGGACCGGGGCACGAACCCGTGTCCCCTGCATCGGCAGGCGGACTCTCAACCACTGCGTCACCAGGGAAGCCCACAAACAAACTTTTACTTCAAAAGGTATAGAGAAGCTGGAAACAGCCTGTAGGATAATTGGCATAAAAGCAACCATCTGAATGTATTCAGTTTTTGCTTAGTTTTTAATTATAAACAAAACAAACAGGTCATCTAACTGCACTAGCTAATGTTTCTACGTCAAGGGCATCAGGAGGCTTCCACGCCCCAACATGAAGCACACTGAACATGCAAGCCTGTGGCAGTGAAATGGTCTTCCACTGACAAATCAGAGCAGACAGGTTAAAACCAAATACGGAACTCATGATTATTCAAATAGATGGATAAAGTCAGTCTTCTACCACTTACACAGAAGGAACAATTTGAGAACAAAAGCAGAAATTTGGTCCTACTTAGTCAAAACTCTAATTGGACAAAAATGAAAACAATTAAATACATCGCTTAGTATAAGCAAAAAAGGGTACCTTCTTAGTTTTACTCATTAACTTTACCACTTCATTCATTCCAGAAGCAAAATGAAGACAGCTTTAGTTTTGCTCAGCATTTTGGGAATGGCCTGTGCTCTCTCAGTAAGTTCTTTATTCAAAACCTATGGTTATTTCCATTTCTGTCTTTTTGTATTGAGAGAATATGTAATAATTAAATGCTCTTTTAAACAGATGAAAAATTTGCATCGAAGGGGCAAATTAGAAGATTCTGAAGAAAATGGGGTAATTCACCTTAGCATATACTTCCTTGGCTTGACTACACTCCCTCTAGACCTACTGCACATGAAACATGAATGTACCATTTATTGTGTTCATGCAGGTCTATAAGTACAGGCCCCGATATTACCTTTACAAGCACGCCTACTTTTATCCTCCTCTAAAACGATTTCCGGTTCAGGTAAGTGTACAACTTAATTTTCCTTCTCACCCATTACAATTGAAAGGGAATCAAATTTAACTGTAAAACACCTAAATTCAACTCTCCCTGAAATTCAGCCAGAAAGACCACTGACTACAAGCAGTTTGTTTTTAATATAATAAAATAAAATTTATTCCTAAGGTTTTCTTGTAAAGCAGAGCCACACACATAGAGAGTAAACTCACTTGGGCCCAGTCTAGAGTGACATAATGAAAGCACACACTGCAGAACATTGGGTTCAGGTGTTTTGTCTAATTCACTGACGAAAGTGGACAATTTTATCAGTTGTTGACATTTAAGTCAGTGATAAGGCCACTAATTGCCGTATTATACAGTCATATAACTGTTTTATATCCAATAATTCAGACGCTTTTAATTTAGGAGAAAAAATTGACTTCATAAACAACAAAAAGCATTAAAAAAATTCCTGATAACCACTGGTTTGCTGAAGAGTTTCTTAACCCTTGACCTGTGTAGTTCACTAGAACAATACAGCATACTGGAGCATAACTTTAATGGAAAGTGTAGCTCAAGAATGCAGAGGAAAGAGAGAAATTCATGAAACAAACTAAACACCTCGTGAGAAAAACAAAACATCCTTAAAACCTGTAAACAAACAAACAGAAAATAACTAAACACTAAAAATAAGAATTTCTGTTTTTACTGAGTTACCTGTGAAGAGGGTTCTGAAAACTAGAGGGTGTGGTGCTGATTTTAAATAGACAACAAACCAGAATTGTGCTATTTTTATCACTATACAGTCTGGGCTCAGGGCACCAATTATGCACCATCTGACCCCCGTCTCCTGAGACACTAAAAGCAGTAAGGCCGCTGAAAACGATGCCTTAGCACGGTGGCTTGGCACAGTATCCTGCCATATGTTGGGTTAACCCACTTCCAACTCATACAATGGGAGGAAATGATCATCTTAAAGTATTTCTAGCACCATAATAATTATGGGGAATGTGTATGGCCACAGAAATATGAGCACCAATGATACAAGAGTTGTGGGTTTTCAGAATTGCCTTCCATTCTTTGGTTTGCCCATAAATAAACATTGCTCATTTGAAACTTTGTTGTCTTTCTTAAACTTAAATGGAAATGATAATACATTTACGTTTCAGACTACCTCTTCAACTTTTCTAAAATATCATATACTTGGAGGTATTCCCACCTAAACAGTTTTATAGATATCTACGTGTGGCCCAATTCAAATGTCTGTAGTGAAAAGATAATAGGAGAGGTAATATTTTTCCTTACTGATAGACCCAAAGTTCACAGATTTTTAAGCAGATCTTTAATATACAAAATTTCTACAGATTATATGCAGATAGATTTATCTCAACCAATGTAGAATTTGTAAATAAGACAGTTGTTTCAAAATATAATCCAATAAAATATATCTCCTGATCCAACAGTCTGATCTAGTATTGATGATCTATCATCCCACTTTACAAAGTTTGACTTCCAAGATTTTTCTCCTTACATGTCTACTTATATGTTTCCATAGCTCCTTATTATTTATTTCCGTAAGTCTGTTAAGTATTTAGTGCCCAGATTATCACCCCCAAATGCATTAAGCTGCACTGGCTTTGAAGTTCGTGTTTTATTCAAACTGATCTGTGTTTATATATAATCTTTTCTAAAATACCAACTTGCATGAAATAGCTTATGTTGATTGCAAGGCTGTCAGTCCATTGTAGCTTATCTGCTTGGCTACAGAAATGTAAGTATCAATAAGCTTAACACCCTAAGCATTTTTAACTGAGGAAATTGTTTTTTTATGATTAAAATGATATTTGGTTCGTGTGTGAACTCTTAGACAGCAGGGACTTTATCTTCAATTTCTTTTATCAGACTCATCTCAGTTATCACAGTACTTGACATGGGGAACTGCCCATACTTCCAACTTCCTCTCTTGCTACGACCTTCATTGTCAGTACAATGCCTGGAATATATATTTTGGAAGTGAATAAATGCAGTAGGGATAGAAGTTGGAAGGAGTATATGAAAGAGTTCCAGAAGAATCAATAGGACTTATTGACAAGTTGGTAATAAGGTGTAAATGAAAGAAAGGAAAATAAGAAATGCTAAGTCTTCAAGGCATTTCATGCAGTTTTAAAACTGTCCTCACTGCAGATACTAATTGAAGAGTGAAATGGTTGGAGTAAGATGAAAGCTAGAGGTAAGGAAAGCTTGTAAAATGACTAAAACATTCCCATTGAGACAAAGTATGCTGTCCTCTCTATATAATTTAACTAACAAACAGAAATAGTTCCAATAGAATCTAATGCTTTATTCACCTCTGGGCTAGGGGAGGCACAGCCATTAAGGTCATAGCAGTGGAAGAGCAGGTCTAATTATTCTCTTTTCCACCCAAGATTATTCTTGGCTCAAGGAGACAAGCATTCCTTTCCTTGGGTGGATGGCTTGGCCATCTGAAGAATGAGCCCAACAGGGAGAGCCCTGAGCGGGGTTGGGACATGAATATTCCCTCATGTTGATCTCTAACCCTAAGGTTCTTCCGCAGCTATGTTTTCTAAGACCGACGGTACTTAACTGAGTCACCAGAATCAAAGATAAATGTGCAGAGCAGAAAATGACAGAATCTTAAGTTAGGTATCTACTCGTATGCTTAGTGTCATTAAGGAGTGGTTGCAGAAGAAAGAAGGAAAGTTCAATTTGGATTAACATTGGGAGAAAGAGGAAAAATCTCCTCCACTGTCTTAAAGGCTCAGATAACAGATGTTTAGATATACCTTTCCTTTTAAAAAGTAGCAAAGCTCATTAACTTATAATTTTATTTTTATCTGCAGACTCCTTGGTTTAATTTATTCTCATTCAATATTGAGCTTTTTAGAGGAATGGTACTCATAAATTTCCTAAATGAGTAAATGAATTTTTCTCTTATATAACTTTACACACACACACACACACACACATACACTTCATTTTAGGCATTAGCTTTAATTAGATTAAAAGGTACTAAAAATTATATGCAAATTTAATTTCAAGTCAAATTCTAAGTTAAATTCACCAAGAGAGCTCATTATTTATGAAAATCATCCAGTAACACCTTATATTTTGTAAAAAGCCTAGTTATCATTTCATTCATATTTTATAAAGAAAATAAAACAATGAGATCGATGTTTTAGCTCAAGACTTGCCTTGAACTGGTTGGAGAATTCACAACCATGTGGGCTTAGATTCCTTCTTTGTAAAATAAAAAAACTGGACCAGATAGTTCTCATTCTCTCAGAGCTAAGCCATTCTGCCATTCATTGCTCTCGTTTTTACGTACAAAATATTTCAACACACTGTCAATGCTTTCGAGGTTAAAAATGGAATATTTCAATGCATATCTCGATCACTGTAAAATGCCCCTTTCTCTCTAACCTTGTTTTGCAGATGTCCAATCTCCTCATATCTTTCTCACAGTAGCATGAGAACTGTTCTAAGTAAATAAATATGTATGTACATATATATTCATATGTCTATGAATTCATGCATACATTTTTTTTTAGAGCAGTAGTGACTTATCTGAAGAAAATGAAAATGGTGAGAGCTCAGAAGAGGAGGAAGAAAAGGTAAGGAATTTCTGCAGGTTTTTTCATAGCGAACCAGGCAGCACAAAAAACAAATAGAAAACTAGTCTCCTGTAGTCTACACTCAGCAAACAGACATTGCCAGGTTACCAACTGCCCACAGCCTTCTATTTTGGACAAGGAGAATATTATTTAAATGAGGATTAAATAAAATGACCTGCTTAAAACACTATTACAGTTTGGGGATAAAGTTACGTGTAAGTTGTATATGAATACAAAAGTAACTCTATTTTAAGTGGAAGAAATGTAAGTTCGGAGAGGAGGCAAGAAAGTATTATTTACATTTAGGCGGATAGAGCACGATGGTAAAAGACAAATATACAATAATCCTAAACTTAGTGCAATACTTGTTTTAATGACTGAACTTTAAAAATTCAGTTTAATCAGTGGGTAGTATAAGAAAGCTAATCTCATCTCCTCTACAGTGTTATTGTGATTCATCTGCCTTTCTTGACTCACAAAGTAGGGCTGTTCTTTCTGACTGGAATTTTATATGTCTTTTTGTCTACTAATAAAATTCATGTTTTCATAGAAACGCAAATGCTCAAGATGTATAAATACCCTCCTACATAGTACTACAAATTAGTATAGTTCATGGCTAAAATTCATCTATATAACTTGGAAATTGTGCTAACATGTTTATAACTGACATTCTTGCCCATAGAAACATAGTAATTAGGTACATTTTCCTGGGTAGTCAATTATAGCTATCCACTGGTTTGGGAACCTTCTAAATTCAGGTATTCTTAGATGCTATTTATGAAGGGACAATGACAGTCTAAAATGGATCAAAATGTCTGCTCAAAATGGATAAGCGTCTGCTCTCTTGAAAACAAAATGGTGTGGGAACTTTAAAAGTGACGTATAATTAGTCTGATTTTTTTTTTAACCATAAAAGTAACTTTTTTAGTACCACAATTTATCCTAATAGCTTTTAAAGGGGTACCTTACAAGAATGGCAAGCCAGTACCAGGAAAAATGCCACCTACTAAATCCCACAAAATTTTGCCTGGAGTTCCACATAGCAATCTTACACAAGAACTAAGCTAGGGTAATCCATTTAACTACAGCTGCTTGCTGTACAGAGATTGTAACATTGCCTTACCAGCTGGATTTCCCAGTTAGACTGCATATCTTTTGACAGTGGTTCTTCATTTGTTACGATGGTGGTTGGGATGGAGAAACATTAAGGTTCCTTTAGAATTCTGATGAAATTTCACGTACTCGATATTTTACCAACAATCTCTGAACATTTCTGGTCCTCCCAGAACTTATCTGCAAACTCCCCATGACCCAGGAGACTAGAGGCCATAGGTAACAATCCTCGCTTTGGGGGTCAACAGTGCTGTACCCTCTTTTGCATCTCTTCACACTGCCCAGCCCAGTTTCTTATACATATATAGTGCCCAGTCAATATTTGGTGGTTTGGCTTTGAAACTTCAGAGGAATAAATGCTCCAAAGACCATTCATTCAAAGTGAGAGTGGAAAACTGGATGAAGAAACCTGGGAGTCTTCCATCCTGAAGAGAGTTTAGAACCTCTTTTGTCCCCGTCTCTTCCTGAAAATGTCACTGACAATTCAGATTAAATACAGAGTCTCCAGGAATTGTATTCCCATGAGAAGGTGCTTAGGCATATTTTCTATTTGGTGATCATACATTTTTTCCCCTCTTCTAAATTATTCAGTCTCACATTTATAAAACTTTTATTGAAATATAATGTATGTTACACAATTATCGTAAGTTTAGAGATGACTGAAATTTCAGAAATTGAGCATTTAAGGGTAACCAGCACCCACAGAAAAAAGCAGCACATGTTTTGTGCTCCATTCCATCTGTTAATCAACCACCACCAAAGGCAACTGCTATGTTGACTCCTAACAGATAGATTGTTTCTGGCTCTTTTTGTGTTCCATATATATATATATATATATATATACACACACACACACACACACACACACACACACACATGTATGGAATCATGCAGCACATATTCTTTTGCATGTGACCTCCACAATCTCTTGAAAAGCACATTGAAATAAATTCAGTTTTCCAGTACTCATTTAAAGTAAATAAATTCTGTGTATGAATTCCTGACTTTCAATATTAGCTATGAATTACTTTGAGAGGTTACCTCGATCAACAAACAATTGCCTAACAACATGGAGAAAAGGCAAAATAGTAAAATGTTAAAGATGATAATAACGTTCATTGAGGAGTAGTAATTTTTAAAAAACATCTTCCTGCAATAACATACTATATCGCTAAGGATTTCTTGGAGTGTTTGATTTCTTCTTTGCACAGAAAACTTGTGTGTCAAATGCCTGACATCTTTTGAATACTGCCCACCTCTCAAAACTGGCTTATATATTGGCAGATGGATTTTGAATTTAATATGTCTCTTTTTCTTTAAATACTCCTGAAAGTAAATGAAATACATTCACTTCTTTTTGATAGTAAATACGACATGCAATCAACTTGTTTGAAGAGAGGGGCTTCTATAAGGAATTCTTTTCTGAAAAAATATCCTAGGTATAGTGTGGACAATTCACATAAATCCTCCTTGTCATCAAAAACGTCATGGTGCACAGAAAGGGCCCGGGTTTGTTTTGTTTTTTTTTTTTAATTAGAAAGATACAGTTTCGTCACTTACTATGAGACTTTAAACACGTTATTTAACTTTTCTGAGCTCACTTTCCTTTTCTAAAGGGTGTGAGTTACAACCCTACCTTAAAAGACTGCTCTAAGGAATTTAAAAATAGGTATAAAGTTCTCAGCTCATTTGTCAGCAAATACAATAACTAACGAACTGTCATGTCGTAGCAGCTATTAACAAGACTTCCAGAGCCTAAGCTATGTACTGTATGATACGATAGAGTCAGATATGCTGAAATTATTACACAAATATTTTTGAATTGATTAAACGGAATACATAAATATCTAAAACACACTATAGTGAGGTAAATAGCATGAGAAAACTTTGAATTGAGTTCTGAGAAGTGAGAGGTGCAAATGGCACAAGAGGAAGCAGAACTGTCAACACTGGGTGACAAGCTGGCTGAGGGATACGGAGGACGTTCTTTCCAATAACGGTTCACGACTACAACAAACCTTGAGTTATCTTCTAGCTTAAATAAATGTTCTTGCTCTGGACACTTACCCCAGGAGACTTCAAATGAAGAAGAAAACAATGAAGAGAATGAAGATTCTGAGGGAAATGAAGACGAAGAGTCAGAGGCTGAGAACACCACCCTTTCCATTACCACACTTGGTTACGGAGAGGAGACCGCACCTGGAACAGGGTATATAGGTCTAGCTGCCATCCAGCTTCCCACGCAGGTAACAATTCCTCCAAGATGTTCAATCTGCTCTCATTGCTTTACTGAAGTCTGAGGTTATCCTGACACTCTACACACAGTATTTTATATTATCTTCATTAACTCAATGAAAAAGTAAGAGCAGGTACAATGTCCCTGTTTACAAATAAGGAAAGGTTTTTCCCATGGAAGTTCTCTTTCCATGTTCTTATACTGACTTTCAATATTATCACAGAAGACTAAGGAGAAGCATCTTAGCAATGGATAAAAGGTCCTGAGAGATGCCATAGCATTTCTGGGAAGAGGATTCCAAGACAGAGAAAGTGAGTAGCAAAGCTATAGAAAGCATCTCCCACAGAGACTTATGTTATCAGGTACCTTTTTTCTCCCTCAAAACCCAATGACAAAGGTACTAATTCTGAATTTTTAAAAACCCACCAATTCTTTGGTAACTTAAATTGGCTTCAATTAAGAATTACATGTAGGACAAGGCTGTCAGTACAGCCTATGTTGGATGAAATAATGGCCTTAAGTTTTATGTTTTTCACACCTAAATTTGGATTCCTTCAAACTTTCCCTTATAGGCTGGGGATATAGGAAAGAAGGCTACAAAAGAGGAGGAAAGTGATGAAGAAGGAGGGGAAGAAAATGAAAATGAAGAAGAAGTGGATGATAATGAGCAGGGCGTAAATGGCACTAGCGCCAACAGCACAGAGATAGACAATGGCCACGGCAGCAGCGGTGGGGACAATGGAGAGGAAGAAGGTGAAGAAGGTGTCACCGAAGCCAATGCAGAAGGAACCACAGTGGCTGGAGGCCAGGACAATGGTGGCTCTAAGGCAACTACCTCTCCGAATGGTGGATTTGAACCTACAGCTCCACCCCAGGAGATCTACGGAACTACCCCACCACCGTCTGGGGAAACCACCACCCCTGGATATGAGGGGGAGTATGAACAAACAGGCACCAATGAGTACGACAATGGATACGAAATCTACGAAAATGAAAATGGAGAACCTCGTGGGGACAATTACCGAGCCTATGAGGATGAGTACAGCTACTATAAAGGGCGGAGCTACGACGGCTACGACGGTCAAGATTACTACTACCACCAGTGAAGGACCAGACTGGGATGAATTCATCCGTTCCGGCACTTTGTGTGGTTACCGTTTTCAAAGTTCAACTCAGGAAGGTGCAATATAACAAATGTGCATATTATAATGTGGGATGGTGCTGCCGCTCCAAAGTGGTTAGCCGACGCATGAGATCGTGTGTGACTGAATATGCTGGGGTTGTAGCTCTATCGATAGTGTTTTCAACGTGTTTGCGCTAGTGGCTAAAACATACCCTTTGTTCGAGCGGTGCTTCTTAGAAGAGATTCACTGACATCAGTGACACTGTATACAATAAACGTGTAGTTCTCTGATCACACTGCCCACCCATCACTGTCTATTAGGGTTAATTATCATCCTCATGTATTTTGATGTGACCTGTATGTATATTCTATCTATGGGTTTTATCACAAATAAAAATGCAATCCTTCAAATGTGTTATAATTAAGAAGAAAAATGAGAGATCCAGAATGAAGAAAAGTGAGACCTGGATGACGATTCAGCTAAAGTATGAAAGCTTACTTCCTCTATGGTTTAAAACTAAGAAGGACGACAGACATCTTTTTCATGGATAAATCAACATAACTAAGAGTTTGAAATGCTTGTGGGCGGGCTCAGCCACATATATCAGGGGAATAAACAGCTTTTATTAGAGTTGCCAGATTTGACAAATAAAAATGTAGGATGCCTAGTTAAATGTGAATTTCAGATAAACAATGAGTAACTTTTTAGTATAGGTATGCTCTATGCACTAGTTGGCATTTGTGAAATACGTGGGACATATTTATACTAAATAAATGATTCATTATCTGAAATTCAAGTTTAATTGACTGTCCTGTGTTACATCCGGCAGCCCTACTCCTATTGATTTGGTTCTAGGTGGCACAGCAGTGGGATGGGGTAGAAAACTCTTATACATACGCACAAACATCAACCCATCATCTCCTTACTCTTTATTTTGAAAAATGCCAAGCCTTCAGAGAAGTTGGAAGGCTAGTACATGAGCACCTAAATTCACCCATGGTTAACATTTTGCCATATTTATCTCTTTCTATTTCTGTGTGCCTCTCTTCATATATATACACTTCTTTGCCAAGAGTGATTGCAGACATCACGGCATCACAATGTTCACCCCTAAACACTTCAGCATTTAGTATTAGAACAAGGAATTCTCTGACATGGCTGCCATACCATTCTTATTCTCATTCTCAAGAAATTCAACCTAGATATGATAATATTTTCTAGTACCCAGTCCATATTCAAATTTTCCCAATTATTCCAATAATGTAATTTATTGCTAACTCATTTAACCCTCACAAAACTGTCAGCTAGGTTTTATTGTCATCGCCCATGTTATTGACAAAGGGGCTGAGGTACAAAGAGGTTGAGCATCTTGCACCAGGTCACAACGTCAAAGCAGCAGCCTAGCTTTAGGACCTGTTCTCTTGACCATTAGCGTATATTCATTAGGAATGCTATATTCATTAGTGCATATTCATCAGGAATGGATGTTGAGCCATGAGTGGGCAGGAAATCTCTAACGATAAGGCATTGCTGAAAAAACGAGACGTCCTCTATCACAATTTTCTTAGAACCAACTATGTTTTTTTATGACTTGAGCCCTAAAGAATATTTTCAAAGCAAGGATCCTCTGATATTTTTCAGGTATTTTGGTATACCTTTCTATATAGGTAGACTGGTATTGTGCAAAATGCACGAGCCCTGGAGTTAGGTGGGCTTGAATGATGGTGTTATCGAGAGTAAATGAATTTCCTTCCCTAGTCTTTGTTCCCTCACCTCCTACATGTGGAGTATACTCAGTGGGTTGCTGTTTAGAGTCCGACCCATTACGAGCTACTCAGATCATCACCTCTCTCCTCTCCAGTCCCTTCCTTTCTCCATCTAAACATTTAGGTGCATCTGATTGTAATAGAATTACCTGGTCATAAAAATTGTCTTTTGCGAACTCATAGATCATTTTTTTTCTTGTCCTAATGCCTCCTTGTAAGCAAAAGCTTTTCATGAGATGGAAGCCTTGGGAACAGTGTGATAAATACTATTTATTCAGCAATATAGGTAATCTTTACTCTTTATTTGTGACATTGTCACAAACTATCACAATATATCATAGAATCATCAAATCTTAGATTTGGCCAGCCACAGGGCACTTTGCTAAGACTCGGGTTGGACTGCAGTCAGTTCTTGCCCACATGGTCTATATGGAGACCATGCAAGGTTGTCAGAGAGCTGCTCTTCCATGTACCTCTTCCAGATACCAAGGTTTGGGAGACTTATGAGTGTCCTAGACCATTTAAAGAACATTGACCACATGGAGAGTTCAGATGGGCTTAGCATGAGAGAGGGCTACTTATGTGAGATGATTCATGGTGACATGTAGGCCCTCACCAAGCAATGGGATGCTGACTGGCCTCCCAGCTCAGCCCACACCCCAGGGGTGGATGGCCTTGGGGTATTAGCATGGCCACAGGGTAGCTGCTTCTGAGAGATGACTCTGCCCCTCTCCCTGTGGTCTCCCTAGGCCCTATCCCCTCACTTCAAGTCCCTCTTACCTCCTCCAACATGATGCCTCAATCAATATCCTCCCCAGCTGGCAACCAGGGTGAGCCACGTTTAATCCGCAGGGAGCGCTGAATATCCCCCTTCCCCATTTCAATTTATTATTGTTACATAAATTCTATACCCTGCCTCTTTCATGGCCGACCCTGCTGATTTCCTATCACCCTTTCCTCTCTTAACAAGAGTTTCATCTTGCAAAGCTAAAGCTTTAGTTTTCAAAATAATTGCTTCTGCTGAGAGTTTCAAGAGCCTATTCAGAACTGAAAAACAAAACATTGACTTTCTTTCCATTTGGATTCCTCTTATTAAAAAAAATCCCAATCCGGGACTTCCCTGGTGGTCCAGTGGTTAAGACTCTGTGCTCCCAATGCAGGGAACCCTGGTTCGATCCCTGGTCAGGGAACTAGAACCCGCATGCCACAACTAAGGGCCTACATGCCGTAACTAAAAGATCCCACACGCTGCAATGAAGATCCCACGTGCTGCAACTAAGACCCAGCACAGCCAAAAAACCCCCCAAATCCCAATCCATCTCTAGGCGAAGTGAATCCCTCTGAGTGACAAAGAGAAAAAGTAATGAAAGTGTGAGAAAAGCAGAAAAATATAAATACATTCTTTTGAAAAGGATAGTCTAATGTCAAGAAATATGAGTCTTACTTTTAAAAACGAATCAATATTAATTAAAAGGAAATCATGAAGCAATCACGTGGACCTTTTGTTTATCCAAGTGCAAATACTTGGAAATATTTTCTGCCCTCAGTGGGTTAGAAACTCATTAACTTGGTTTGTTGTTCTAAGAATAAAAGTTCCATGGAAGATGTATTCTGTTCTTTTTCAGGAGGCTTTCCCCCTGTATTTCATAACTCCCAGGGTCCAAGAAGATAAGACCTTCATCAGTGTGTACAGAATTTTGTCTTATCACTTTTTGTGTGTGTGTGTGGTACACGGGCCTCTCACTGTTGTGGCCTCTCCCGCTGCGGAGCACAGGCTCCGGACGCGCAGGCTCAGCGGCCATGGCTCATGGGCGCAGCCGCTCCGCGGCATGTGGGATCTTCCCGGACCTGGGCACGAACCCGTGTCCCCTGCATCGGCAGGCGGACTCGCAACCACTGCACCACCAGGGAAGCCCGTCTTATCACTTTTTAAAGCACAAATTCAACTTTCACTAGTTTAGTCATGGGTCAGAAACTTTCTCTGTAAAGGACCAGATAAGTAAATATTTTTGGCTTTGCAGGCCATATGGTTTCCGTCACAACTCTTCAAATCTGTCATTGTAGCAAAGGCCACCATAGACAAAACGTAAACAAATGGGCATGGCTGTGGTCCGATAAAACTTTATTTGCTAAAACAGCTGTTGAGCCAGCTTTGGCCTACAGGCCATAGTTTGCTGATTTCCATTTCGGATGACTATAAAGTCACAACCATAGAGAACTGATTAATTTAAAATTTTAGCTGTGGTTAATCACTTGGGATATAAACAAACTATCAGTGAACTCACTAAAAATGCAGTACATTTTCTCATATTTGATCCAGCAATCTGTGAGTTATCTCCTTTCTGCAGCTGCTTAATAACATGCTTCTGACACTTCCCGGACCTGAACACATCAAGAATGTTATTTATGTCTAATAAATAATATTTGAAGATAATACTTTCATTATCCTAATTATCTTTTGAAATTTTGTGACAGAGATTGTCAGGTACGTCTAACCCCTTAGCCAGCTGAGGGAAAGTTTGATTTTGATTCTAGCTATAGGACAGTGATGGGGAATCAACAGCACAACATAAACCATTACTTATGCTGTGTAGAATGAGTTATCATCAAGTCCAGTACTGCTATGGTTAATTCTACGTGTCAGCTTAACTGGGCCAAGGGGTGCCCAAATTAAACATTTTCATTTCTGGGTGTGTCTGTGAGCATTCTTCTGGATGAGATTAGCATTTGAAGAGGTGGACTCAGTAAAGTAGATTTTCCTCCCCTATGTGGGTGGGCATCACCCAATCAATGGAGGGCCTGAAAAGAACAAAAAGGCAGCTTCCTGCTTGGCTGCTTAAACTGGGACACCTGTCTCCTGCCTTGGACTGGGAATGACACCAGCTGCTCATCTGGCGCTCAGGCCTTGCGATTCAGATTGGATTTACACCACTGGCTTCCCTGGGTCTCCAGCTTTCAAATGGTGTATCATGGGACCTACCAGCTCCTGTAATCATGTGAGCCAATTCCTCATAATAAGTCTCTTCCTATGTGTATAACCTATGGGTTCTGTCTCTCTGGAGAGAAACAGACTAATATAAGTACACCAAACATTTTAAGAGTAATTTTCAGTGAATTCTCAATGCCTGCATTGCTATCGGGACTGACTCAGGCACACTGTATTCTCCAAAGACAGCTTCGACACTATCTCCCCTTCCACAAGTCTTCGGCAATGTGACGTTGCCACTTCTCCCCAAGGTGTGGAACATATACCTACTCCTTTGAATCTGACTGCTTTGACCAATATCATGACAATGACTCTAACAGTTCCAGGCTTCACTTACTTCTGTTTTCTGCCCTTGAGAGCCTAGAGGGTCTCAGGAGCAGGGAAGCCCCCTGAGAAAGAGCAGAATGTAATTTGCGTGGGAACCTCTACTATTAGACCAACAAATCCAGTTAATGAGCTTTTAACCCACTGAGTATTTTAACCCTGAGCTACCACATGAGAAGTCCAGTTGGTTCTGCTGGAGAGAGAGGTCATATGAAGAAGCAACAAAGCACCGTCTTGGATGTGCAGCCCAATCAGGTCTTCAGACAAGTCCTGCCCCCATCCCGTCTGAGTGTCCCAAATGAGAGATCTGAGGATAGCACAGCACAAGTCACCCCACAGACACTTGACAGAAAACAATCAACGGGTGTTTTAAACCACTAAGTTTAGAGGTAGTTTGTCATATGGCAATAGATAACTGAAACAAGAACAGACAAGCATAGAAAAAATTCTGAGAATTTGTGAGAATTAAGACAGTCATGAGAGGAGAGCTAAAATAAAATGATAACACAATACATATAAACACAAAGTTGAAAACCTGAGAAGACAAGATATGCCGAAATTAGGTAAGAAAATAGTATGTGTCCAATACGATGAATAACTAGCTGGTATATGTCATCATGTTCTGTCTCTTAAGAGGATACTTGGTCCTGCAAAACAAAATGGCAAGAACTATTTGGGAATGAGAGATAGTTCCCTCCTGAGGGCACACAACGGAGCCTTACAGCTTCTTCCAGCAATGTCGCCATGTCCTGAAGGAAAAGCCTGGTATCATTATAATTACATTTTAACTACACCCTCTGAATTACACTTTAAGGTGTAGTAAGACATCTTTCTAATATAAAAATAAAAGCAAATTATATTGACATGCCTTCCCTTTGCCAGTAATAGCTGAATGGGTAAACAAATAGCCCAGAGAAATGAACACAGCTAGCTTCATGCTACTCCGTGACCCTTTGTGGTTCCGTATCTGGCTGAAATTTTTATGTACTTCTGTTGAAATTCCCAAACACTAAGAGAAAAAAATAATAAAACTAAAAAAAACCCCCATAATTTGGAGGTAGATGAGAAAGTTGGTTGTAAGTGACGTTTTAAAAAGTGACCTTTTTTAAACTCAGATGAATATTGATCCTCATGAATGAACATATTTAAAACAGAAACATTTTCTTCTGCTAAAGACAGGGCAAGTCCCAGCACACCCATTTCACACTCTCTTCTGGAGATGAATGGGGAATAAATGATTCTATGAAATGCCTAAAGCCTTGACAAATCTGTAAGGGTCCATATGGTAAAGAGGAGAGGCTCAACAAGGGCCCTTCTTTTCCATTCACAACACTGTGGAGATCCCCCCACTGTTTCAGAAGGGAAAACTCAGTATTTGTTGCATATATAAATTAGAAAATAGAGCGTTATTTCAGTTAGTCAGAACCTATGGTAATATGCATAGTATATATTTATCTCTAACTGCCTATGATGATACAGAGAAATGTGTCACCTAATAATGTTAAGAATAAGTTGGGGACCAAGATCCCAGAAAATAAAAAGAGTTCTTACTATCCTAAGTTTTAAAAATGTATATCAAGGGCTTCCCTGGTGGCGCAGTGGTTGGGAGTCCGCCTGCCGATGCAGGGGACGTGGGTTCGTGCCCCGGTCCGGGAAGATCCCACGTGCCGCGGAGGGGCTGGGCCCGTGAGCCATGGCCGCTGGGCCTGTGCGTCCAGAGCCTGTGCTCTGCAACGGGAGAGGCCACAACAGTGAGAGGCCTGCGTACAGCAAAAAAAAAAAAAAAAAAAAAGTGTATCGAAACAATTGGACCTAGAGCACAAGTATAGAGAAGATGGATGGGAGGTTCCAGAAATAGATGGAAAAACAAAACAAGACAAAACACAAAGCCTCACTCCTGATGAGGGTCCAGTAGCTGGAACAGATAGTGTAGTTTCCTAGTTAGCTCATAGTTTATGATTGTTCTCAATAAAGTGAAGGGTAAGAAATGAAAAAGCCAGCACAAGATGAAACAAGTTTCGTGGAGTATTTCCATCTGAAAATCTCTTTGAGGAGCAGCTCCTCGTGTCAGCCCGGCCCAGGAGATTCCAGCTAGGTGCACCATTGGTGGAGATGTCTGTTCTTGAACCATGAACCGAGAACCAGAAGAAAGTTTGGGTCCATTTCCTGTTTTTCTCTAGTCCTTCTTAATTTTGTTTTATTTTGTTGTCTTTTCCAAGTAAATAGAAATAGTGTGAGGCTAGATTACCTTTTTTACAGAACCCTGGTCTTTATCTTTGATTCCTAAGAAATGTTATGGCAAAACTGTTTATTACACAAAAACATTTAGGAAACTTATGTTCAGTTTTTGAAGTTCAAGCTCAACCCAGGGGGCAAGCTTTAAGAGGGTAGCAGTAACACCTCTACTTCACAGAACTTTAGCAAATGATCATTCTCTGGTTTTCTCCCCATGGCTTCTTCTCGGCAAACTTTTAGACAGAAAGTTTGATAGGCTCAATGTTTTTTTCTTTTTTTCTCTTCTTGCTTTAGTCAATTGTAGGTTCTAAATTTAAAGCCCAAGTTGCATTTTTACTTTTTGAGCTTTGAATTCATTTTAGCTTTGGAAGTATTATATATTTAGCTACTGCCAGTTTACTCCTTGGTAGGACTGGTAGCTAAGTCAACTTTCCTCTTAACATTCTATGAGTTTTCTCTTATAGAACACAGATTCATCTAGATAGAATTAAACACTTTGCCATCACTTAAATAAAGGGGAAATCTCTTGCTAAATTTCTTTGGAAAGAAGGAAAGACAAAGAAAAAGCACATTTGAGAAATAATCTGAAACTATAATATTAATGAAAAACACCCTAACATTTTCTAAAGCTGCACCATGTATGAGGCACATACCAGGTGCTT
Organism: Globicephala melas; assembly: GCF_963455315.2. Lineage (NCBI taxonomy): Eukaryota > Metazoa > Chordata > Mammalia > Artiodactyla > Delphinidae > Globicephala > Globicephala melas. The sequence continues at coordinate 132,522,944 of NC_083318.1, read as the reverse complement.
ACTTCTACCTGATCATTCAAAAGTATAAAGTTACTCATAAACTCTAAAGTTACGGAAGAGCGTAAAACCTTAAAACGCTGCGGATTTCCTAAGTGCTCTAGAAATCTGTGAATAATTCATCGCGTTAAGAGAATATTAAAGTGAGGGTTTTTGTGGTATTCTCATCTGTCTACTGTTTATATAGCTGTATGTTTCTGTTCAGTCTTACGGTTGACCGAACACTGCTGCTTGTCCATTCCTTTCCTTTCCTTCCATTTTCCTGTTAGCCTTTTTCTCTGTCTGCCAAGTCCTTTACATTTTGCTAAAATTCTGGTCATTAATATTTGTGATGTCTAGAGAAACAGCCCACCGTTTGCTCTTAAACTTCAACTCTATTATTTCTTTCACCATTTCATTGATTTTTTTCCCTTCAACAATTGAGTCGTAAAAGAAGACATGGTTGGAAGATAAAGAGAGGACAGTAAAGAGATGCAGGAGGATGTCATCTGAATGCCAGATTATTATATAATGATGGGAAGAATGGGTGGGATGGGTAGCTATCATGTATTTATCATTTAGTTTAGACTTAGGAACATTTGTTGATTTAATGTTTATGCAGACTTTAAGAGACAGTATAGTGCAGTGGTTTTCAAACCTCATTTTGGAGCCTCATTGCTTAATTATAAATTCTGGCTTTTTATTTTTATTTATTTATTTTTTTTGCGGTACGCGGGCCTCTCACTGTTGTGGCCTCTCCCGTTGCGGAGCATAGGCTCCGGATGCACAGGCTCAGCGGCCATGGGTCACGGGCCCAGCCGCTCCGCGGCATGTGGGATCTTCCCGGACCGGGGCACGAACCCATGTCCCCTGCATTGGCAGGCGGACTCTCATCCACTGAGCCACCAGGGAAGCCCAAATTCTGGCTTTTTATATTTGCTGGATATATGACCTTAAGCAAGTCACTTAACTGCTTTATGTCTTATCACTAAAATCAGGGTGATAATAACAGCTACAATATAGAGTTTTTGTAAATATTAAATGAGTTAATATACCACACTTAGAGGAATACTTGGATCATAGTAATCATTCAATGAAAGTTCAGCTTGTTATGATGCTCCCCATTCTCATATGGAGAAATTGAGGCTCACAGAAGTTCAATTTAGTTGCTTAAGCAATTGACCACGGCAAACAAGAGGTAGAGTCAGTATTTGAACTCAGGTCTGTTTGACTTCAAAGCTACCAGTTAAACGTCTCCACTGTCAATGACAATGTCAAATACTCTAAACCCCATGGTTGAACGACTGTGAGTCAGCAGTGTCCCCAACCTAAAAGCTAAAATTCTAATCCTGGCAAGAGTTTTAAGAACCAGCTACGTACACTCAGAAGAGGATCAAAAATAGGGATTCAGCCTGAACTAGAAAAGAAACCATTCTCTCAGCTAAGGCTGCCTAAGGGCTGCTTTCTTTGTTTTATTTTGGTTTTTGTCTGTTTTGAAAGTTAGGAGAAATTGGGAGTTTACATTTAAATCTCATTAAATATCATTTATAGTCTGTTAAAGTTGTGTTTAGCTATAGGTAGTTCTTATCCCTTAGTATGGGTTAAACAATTCTTACATTATCTTTTATTGATGTTTCACATAAAGTTCTAATTACCCCTTCAGGTCGTATAATATTTTAGACTGAATGGAACCTCCTGAACTACTGCAATCATGATTTTGGCAGCCAGACTGGGCCAACTACTGCCCCAGAAAGGCTTATTCCAATGTGCGTGTGACACTCATTTCACTGGAAAAGTCAATGTCCTAAATTGACCACTTTATAACATTCACGTACAAACCCAAACTCTCCATATTTCCCCCTAAACCACTCCTGCAGTTTCCCCCATAACAATACTAAAGAGCAACTTTGTTCTTGCAGTTGCTCAAGGCAAAAACCTTGGTGCCATCCTTGCTTCTTGATTTTCTCTCCCAGCCACATCCGGTCCGTCAGCCAATCCTACTGGCTTTACTGTCCAAATACATTCGGAACGTGACCACTTCTCACCACCCCTGGTGGTTCAAGTCCAGATTACTTCAAGAGCTCCCTCGCCGGTCTCTGCCTTTGCGTACTCAGTCCCTCCTTCAGTTCCTCCTTTGCCCAAGAACTCCAAGGGCTTCCTTCTCACTCAGGGTGAAGTCAGGGCCTCGTGATGACCCAGGGGCGCTACATCATCTGCCATTGAATACTTTTCTGACCTCGTTTCCTGCTACACTCCCTTCCTGCAGTCCATCCAGCCAACCTGACCTCTCCTCTGTCTTGGAACAAGCCAGCAGGCTCTTGTCCCAGGGGTTCTCCTCCTTCTCTTCCTTCCGCCTAGAATATTCTTCCCCTAGAGAGTCAGATGTCTACAGGTCTTTACTCAAAAGTCACTCTCTCAACGAGGCCCTCCTGGGCCTCACTATCTAAAATTTCAACCCAGGGAATTCCCTGGCAGTCCAGTGTTTAGGACTCTATGCTCTCATTGCCGAGGGCCTGGGTTCAAACCCTAGTCAGGGAACTAAGATCCCGCAAGCCATGTGGCGCAGCCCCAAAATAAAAATTAAACAATTAAAAATTTTAAAAAATAAAATTTCAACTCAATGTCCCCACTCTCAGTGCTTGTTATTGTCCCCTCCCTGCGACACTTTTTCTTCTTAGACTTAGTCTCTGTCACTACCTAACATAACATTTTTTACTTACTCATCTTATTTATTGTCTGTCTCCCTGCCAGCTTATAAATTCCATGAAGACAGGGATTTTTTTTTTCCTTTCATTCACTGCTGTTTCCCTAATGCTGGTCACATAATAGGCACTCAATGCCCTTTTGTTAAATGTTGCTGAATTTCCTTCAGGCACAGTTGAAATTATAAGCTTTTGACATAAGAGGATAGCGAAACTGTTTTCTATTTATAAACTTGTGAGTTATTCAGCCAGTCCTAGTTAATAGTTCTGAAATCAATTTTAATTATTTGACAACACGATACACCAAGCTGAGGTATTTATATTTTCTGTTTATCCCACTTTCTGGAACATTTGATAGCAGCTTTCTACCACAAAAACATTTTTAGATTAAAATGACTTTGCCCCCTATGGTTATCTGTGGGCACTGGTAACAAATTGTTTGCTAGCGCTAAGTGAGCCAGTGCTGATTGGCCATTGGGGACTCTAACAAACTTTAAATTTCAGCAGAATGCCCAGACACCGTTAATTCTGCAGAAGAACCCAGGTGTTCTGAAGGCCAAAGGCCCCCAGGTAATTTGGCTCTCTTGATGTTCTCCATAACAACTTTATAACATAGTTCCCATTTGTAGGATGCGTGCTGTCCAGGTAGGGAGCTGGCTTTTGAAAATGAATGCATATTGAAAGTGTTCTCTACTGAGCACACCTGTGTACTATGTAGTGCTTTGTTTTAGAAAGAGAAAGTGTGTTACCAGCTCTAGAAATGATCGACTGAACTTGGTGGTTTGGTAGAAGCTTTCCCTCTGATTTGACTACCAAAATTATCAAGCGCCACAGTAGCTCAAAGACTTCAATTTTACTCCACACCTTTGCTTATAGGACAGAATAAGGATAATATGATCAGACTTATACTTTCAAACCTCATCTGTACTGATATTTCTAGTGATCAGCATTGTCATTTGATACTTGACTTGTACTGTCCTAACCTCTAAAATGCTTGGAAGCTAAATTATAGCTAGGATTAAGGTCCTTAAAACTGTATTAATTTAGAAGAGAATAGCCCAGGATTTTAGAATACATTTAAAAGTTATATTTGTTTCTCCAAATAAAAGCTATTACCTTGAACTGGTTAAAGACTGCAACAGTATTTAGATTATTTTTCCTGTTAAAAGTATTTTTCTCTCAAGTAATATCAAAGAGTGGTGTAAATTTTTACTTCTCATATTGGTTGCTATATGTCTGTGTGGTAGTTAGTAAAATATTTAATATCAAAACCAACAGATCAGTCATCCAAAATTATGTTGACTTTCTTTTTCAATCTAATGGCTACTTGACTTAAGTGAACTCACTAGATCCTCTTAGCATATAAACAGGTATCTTTATCCATAAGAAAATGTTAGTGTTTTAAACATCGTTTTGTGGATCCCAGTAAAATACTATGATTTGCTTTACACCAACTACATGTAGATTTTTCTGTAATAAGATAAAAGAGTAGAAACTTATTCAAGGTGCTGTAGAGTCTGGCGTTAGAGCTACATTGGCTGGATGCTAATCCCAGTTCTGCCCCTGAACACCTGGGAATTCTGGGACAAGTTACTTGACTTTGTGTCTATTTCCTAATCTGTAAAACAGGACTAGTAATGCCACCTAACTCCACAGGGTTACTGTGAAGCTCAATTAATTGAATATATGTCAAATTTTTAGAACAGTGCTTGGCTCATTTTAGTTTTCAATAATGTTAGCTATTAATATAACAATTACATAAATTGTTTTGGTCTCCAGCCCACAGGTGGCTTCCACCTCATACACCTTGCTAATGAGTACGAGGATATATATTCAGGCACAGGGCTGGTGGTGAACAAGATTTCATTCCTCACAGTAAAGCCTGCCACCCTGGCAGATTCATTTAGAGTCTGTTATGAGTTGCTATACTAACTTAATGTTATTCTTTTTTTTTTAACTGTTTATTTTTTTAATGACAAAAGCTAACCTTTATTGAGCACTTACTATGTGCCCGGCTCTGTGTAAAGAACTAAGAATTTTTTCATCAGATACAAGTATAAGTATTATTCAGATCTTACAAATGAGGTAACCAAAGTTTAGAGAGTTTAAATGACTTGCCCAGGGTCCCTTGGTTATTAAATAACAGAGCCAAGAACTCAAACCCAGACCTAACTTTAAAACCTATTTCTTAACAATTTTGCTTTACTTCCTCTCTAAGAGATAGAATTCTGGGTTGACCACTGCTACCATCACACAGGTCCCTGAGGAAGTAGAATATATTTATAAAGGACTGAAAGAAAAGAATGGTCATTTAAAAACCCTTTTTTCTCTCTCTCGTTCAAATTACATCATTTCTATTGATCTACCTTAAAGTTTATTGACTCTTTGCTTAATGTTATTCTGAATTATATAAATAATTCAATTAAATGGTCTCTCTCTAAAGATAAAAGGGAAAAGTTTGGGCTGACAATAGAGCAAATAAATATGTCTATGAACTCCATTTCTATCCAACTTCATTGTTTTCATAATATTGGACAATTTTCATTTTCACATTGGAATAATTAGACATATGAAAGCTCAGATTAAAGTTTCTACACTTGGATATAAATTATATGTAGTTTTTTTTAAACGAGGAAATGGACTGCTAAGGGGAAGGAGGTTTGTATAGACTTTTCTGTTTTATTTATTATTATGGCTGCAGTTCATAACTGGCAATGCTTTAGGGTAAAATATTATTGTCTTTTTACAGAGATTCTCAAAGATGCGAATCATCTGTTTGGGACTGCTCCTTTTCAGTCTGACCCTGGCAGCACCAGTAAGCATTTACAGATTCAGTTATGCATCATATAATCTCTTGCTCTCTTCTTCTATTTTTCTTTTAAGCGATGTCTTTTGAAATTAGTAGCACTTACCTTGTTCAGTTACAATAAAGTACCACACAAAGAGGACCCATCCAACCCTTGACACAAATGTCTGTCACCCAGACATTGAAGCCCTCAACGAACATGTGAGAAGAATTACAAGATGGCTACATGTTGCCTTTGGAGAAATGCCAGTGAAAATATTTTTGAGAAAACCAATAGCCAGCCACAGTGTTTCAATCAGCTAATGCTAGTGAGTAAATATATCCAAATTATAACCTGTCAAAAGAATTTCTCAATATTTTACCAAAAACGGAGAGAATTTGACTTGAATGCTCCATGACTAAGCAACCAGACTTTATAGCTACACGATAACATGAAGGGACCAGACCTCTCCTGTAGTTCTTGCAACACTGCAACACTGGGAGATCCTGCTGGTGATTTTGTCTTCATCAGCGAGGTTAAAGATGGGAAGAAGTCCCCCTCAGCTTAACCCAGATCAAGCTCCAATTTCCTTTTGTGTCTTCTCTTGCCTCTGATTCACCCAGATGAGTGCTCAGGATGTGACGATGTCATCTTGTGAAAATGCTGAGTGCTACAGATATTTTCTGCAAAGGAGACACAGTGCTAATTAGATAGTGTCTGGAAAACATCCTAACTTCTCGGAGTAACCTTTTCAGTTGGAAAAGCGTGGAAGCGAGTGGTCATTCTGTTGTCGGAAGAACTTACACATAGGTCCTGAGCGAGTGGGCAAACTGGGAAATGCACTGACGGGCACGAGCTGTGCCAACCGGCTGGGAGAGCCGGAGCTGAGGAAGGCGTGTCCCCTTTCAGCACACATGCTCTAGCAGTCCTCTAGGGGACGTACTGCTTAAAATAGACATCTGCCAGGCCCGATGCACACGACTGACTTTGCTCAATCGGGGCCACAGAGGCACGGGCTTAGGCATAAGGAGGATGGCGTGGGCCCCGCTGACCCAGCTCATCCCACCAGCCGAGGACGAGCCTGTTTTGAGCATCACGTTCCGAAGAACAGCTGCAGTGGCATCTCCGACCATCTTCCAAGAAATGTGCTGTGTCAACACCAACCCAGTGACCACCGGCCAAGAGAGGATGTCTGGCTTCCCTGGTGGCGCAGTGGTTGAGAGTCCGCCTGCCGATGCAGGGGACACGGGTTCGTGCCCCGGTCCGGGAAGATCCCGCATGCCGCGGAGCGGCTGGGCCCGTGAGCCATGGCCGCTGAGCCTGCGCGTCCGCAGTCTGTGCTCCGCAAAGGGAGAGGCCGCAACAGTGAGAGGCCCGCGTACCGCAAAAAAAAAAAAAGAGAGGATGCCAGTCTTCTTCGACCGAGGGAAACAATGCCATCTCCATTTCCGGGCCACGTTCAAGGGCAGGAGAGCTGCCAAGTGGGTGTGAAGGGTGGCGGGCGGGGAAGGAGGGGGGCAGATTTCAAATGAAAGAGGTTCGGCAAGGACACAGAGACAAATTTGGAATGACGAAGGACTAACTGTAATGTTTTCTTTCAGATATGGATTCTATCTGAGTAATTATCTAAAGTACTTAATGACAGATTGGTGGTATCAGAAATTAGTATGTACTAAGCCACTTACATATGTTCTGGAATCATAATCAAAATTCAAACTCTAGGGGAGGAAAAGGTTTTCCTCAACCCTCTTTGGGTCCCTGGCTGGGTTTGAAAATTCAACTGAGAAAGACAGATTAATAGGAGAAGAGCACACAACTTTTATTAAAGTTTTACATGTACATGAAAGCCCTTCACAAGAGAATGAGGACCAAAGAAGTGACCAGAGCAGGAAGCTTTTATACCTTTTAGACAAAGAAACAAGAAACAATACATTTGTGAAGAACTGGCAAGATAAAGGGGCTAGGGGAAGTCCAAGTAGGACTACGGAGTACTTCTCTTCCCTAACTAGGAAGATTAGGATTAGTTTAACAAGATTTGTTTGCAGATTCTTCTGTGCCATCTCTGGACTGATAAGAGTTTGTCTCTAGTAAAAGGAGAATTTATTTCCTGCCTTTAGGCAGAAAAGGGGAAGGTTTTTCCACATGTTCTACTTCTTAATTGCCTTCAGCTCAAAATAATTTTTATGTCAAAAAGACATATTTAAGGGTGGCATTCTTGTTTCCTTAAAAAACAAAACTTTCAGTGCAAGAATATAAAAGATGATTGTTGGGCCATGCAATTCAATTAACATTCATTGATATGCAATTAGACTATAAAGACTTTGTTATGTTACCTTGTTGTAAGTTCATGATTTATTATCGTGAACTGTATTAAACATACCATCAAGTATGTTTTTAATACATGTGGTGTGTGTGTTCTGTAAGAAAATACCGAATACCCCAAACTGTCATTTCTCACTTTTGCTTAATATCTACCCATCTCGTTTTTTATATTTTCTCTTTCCTATACCCCCATTTCCAGAACTATTTTAACTGTTTTGATATTTCTGAGGAGTTATGCAATGCTCTAAATTTATATGCACAAGATCACACAAGAACCGACATCAGCAGAGGGTAATAAAGGGTAGAATTATAAAATATGCAGTTAGGGGAGAAAAATTATTGTGGAATTGAGAACAAGTAATTTTCTAGGGCTTCCCTGGTGGCGCAGTGGTTGAGAGTCCGCCTGCCGATGCAGGGGATGCGGGTTCGTGCCCCGGTCCGGGAAGATCCCACGTGCCACGGAGCGGCTGGGCCCGTGAGCCATGGCCGCTGAGCCTGCGCGTCCGGAGCCTGTGCTCCGCGGCGCGAGAGGCCACAGCAGTGAGAGGCCCGCGTACCGTTAAAAAAAAAGAAGTAATTTTCTTGGTTTTGATGTTAGGTAAAATTCTGGATTTTTAATAGTGGAAGTAATGGAAAGTTTAATGGTTTATAGTGTCATTCTGTATCTCACATTCTATAATACACAACCTTTCAAAATGTCATTTTCCCTTTTCCTGAAAGAAAAACTGCCCAGGTAACTGGCAACAATGCAGCGCCATCATCAGGTGGTTTCTTTCCCCTTAGGTGCAGGGCTATGGTTTCACTCTTGCTGGACCATCTTACCTTAAATGGAAGAGCAATGACTGAACTTATACAATCAACGCACATGCAATCCACATCACTCAACTCTGATTTTGGTTCACTGATACTAAACACTCCCAGTGTGCCAGGGAAAGCTTTTTCAGTGGATACCAATGACATTCAAGCTTTTTCACCTGGAGTGCCACCCCTCCCAACTCAGCTGTTCTCCCACACTTGAACGTGGTTCCGCAGTGGAGCCGGCACTATCTCCCCCTGGGGGAGGAAGGTCGGCATCCTCCTTCAATACAGAAACAAATGTGATGTGTGTGCCCATCGTCTTTGAGTCAGAATGGTTTTCCACATTGAATAATACGCCCCAGTGAGAGAATAAGCAAGGAAACATTCACTGTTTGAAGAAATGAAAGAAAGAAGTGTTTAGTGAAGTTTTATTTCTTGTTTCCTTTCAGACATTGCAACCACAGGCTGAGAAAATGAAGCAAGACTCTGTGGAAGAACAGAGGGTAAACAGAATTATTCTTCTCAAATACACCCCTTCCAACTCTGTAAAGAGAAAAGTCAATAAGAGGAAATTTTTAACTGTCAAAATATTCTTGTGTACCTAGAATGGAAATGGAAAAATTATACAGCATAATTTTGGCACTTTAATTCACACAATGTGTGATAGAAAAGAGAAAAGCCTTCTGAATGGGAATTCTTTCTCTTCAATGATTTCTTCCTTCAGAGGGATGAATAAAAGTTCTGGGATATTGTTATTAGCAAACAATATTTTCCCACACATGTACGTGAGAACAGAGAGATAAATGAGGGAGAAAACAAAGGGAAGTGAGTTAAGAAGTCTTCAAGGGGAAATTCCATGTACATGGAGTTAGTTTTCCAGATGCAACCAGAAAGTTAAATAAGTACCTTCAGCTTTTCGTGTCACCAAATTGCAACTTACTTCTGCCTACCATGGTTTCTTCTTGCAGTCTCAGAAAATTCTGTTCTAAAAACTAACAATCTTCCGCTCTCTATCTCAGCTGAAAACTGCAAAGGCAAAAACCACAAGCTTAGGAGCCTGAATGTTCATGCTGGGAGTTTTGCCAATTTGCCATCAGCATGAATACTGTAAAATCTGCCTTTCACCTTGTCCCTCTGCCTCCTCCTACCTGAAAATATGTCCAAGTGCTCCATTTCCATTGAAATTTGGTAATAAGATTGATACACCCTGGGGGAGAGAACTGTTTGACAGTCGTCCTCAGGGAAAACAGACTTAGAGATAGAAAAGAAAGGAACAAGCTGCTCTCTTCAGGAGCTCGCTGACACACGCCGTCCTGCGGTTATCAGATGTACCACCACTTGTTAGATGCAGAAATAGACTTGACCCAAGTTAAAAATACCTTGTACTATCAAAAAGAGAGCCAGAAAACTTCTTCGTAAGAGATAAACCCACCTTAATATAATGCTGTGTTTTGTAGATAATGTACAAGGGCCACCATGAGAAACATGGGTATTATCTTTTTAAGTATGTTTATACCTCGTCTGGGAGGAAGAATCAAACTGATGTGAAGGTAAGCAGAATCCTAGTGATTTTATCATGATCCAAACTCTGGACAAACATTAGGCGAAACTGTAGGGAAGAAAAAGTTGACTTTTGCCTTCTCTGGGGTTTCTGTCTACGGCTGGTGCCTTTATATTCTTCCCACGGTCCCAGGCTCCTGGAGCATCTCTGCTATGGAACTCTGTGTCCCAGTGTCTTCCTGACACAGATGGGCTACCGCATGCCCTGGCCCAAACCCTGCCCTGCTTCAGGACCTGCCACAGCAGATGTGGTGCTGGTGGATACTGGACACCCATTGAGTTTTTCATGTTATTGCTTCTGAATAAAGTTTGATCCTTTGTAAGGAGGTTTTCTGGACATATTCTACCATATGCTCTAATGGGGCAGGGGGGAATGGATTAGAAAGAAATCATTTTGGCCTAAAAAGCGGCACATTTTAGTGTCCCTTAAATTCATTCCACAGATGATGCCATCTGTGTCAGGATGCTTGGAAGAGAAAGAATAAGGGCATTGTCACTGGAATAAAACAATAATTCTTTTCACTCAGTCCTTTCTTGCAGACTCACTGGCCACAGAGCTAGAAACAGTTTAAAATGCCATCAGCAAAAGGACTATTTACTTTCTTCAAATCTGGCCTCATTCCCCATGAAAGTAGTAGCTTCCCTTCAGAATGTTATTCTGTTCTGCTCAATATTCTTTATACGCATCTCGAAGACTTAGCACCTCTAAAGCTAGCTGCCTTTTAAACTTATTGGTTGTAACAAATCCATGCTGAGAGCTTCCTATTGTGCAAGATATTATGAGAGATAAAATGATTGAGAAAATTTAACTCTTTCTCTACAGGATTTTAGAGTTAGAAAAGAAACAAAAGGTGCTTACAAAAATTATTGTAACCCGAGACAGAATGTGCAAAGTGCTATGTGAGTGGTACCCGAAAAATCATGCTTCAGGGCTTGGAGTAGAAAAGATTAGTTCCTAGTGTGGTGTTCAGGGAAAGCTACGTAATGGAAATAAGCGAACTGGACCTTGGAGGATGCGTAGGGTTTGAGCAAATATTTGTGTGGGAGAGACTGTTCTCCATGAAAAGAATAATATGAGGTAAGGCACGGAGACAGAAAAGCAGATCAGCCAACTGACTGTACGACCACCATACAGGAAACAGTGCCACAGGAAGTCATTTAACATAAGCAGTGCAAAAATGATCGACCATCGCACATCACAATTTAAAAGTTGTTTCATGTTTTATTTATAAAAACTCTTCAGTCTTTAAAGAAAGGTACACCATTAGTGTACACGTTACTGTTTTAAAAGCAGTAAAAACACCAAATATAAAACAAAACTTCCCACTTCAGAACAGGGAGGGGAAAAAATTAAGAAGGGATTATTATAATGCACCTGTTTAACTCGAAAGTGTATATTAGCAGTGAGCAAATGAACTTACTTGCAAAGGAAAATACAAATGTCTGTGTAAAAATTTCCCAGATGGAATGCCTTAAAATAGGTCAAATGTTTAAAATACTTTTTATTCAGAAATAATTCACTCTAACGTTTTTTTCTATTATACTTTTCCTCATGAGAAAACCTTATCTATTTTCAGAATATACCTGCCAATATAAAAGATTAGTGAATAATGATAACTCCCCCCAAATAAGTCATTTCAAATTATATCTTAAAAATACTACACTTTGGGGCTTCCCTGGTGGCGCAGTGGTTGAGAGTCCGCCTGCCGATGCAGGGGACACAGGTTCGTGCCCCGGTCCGGGAGGATCCCACATGCCGCGGAGCGGCTGGGCCCGTGAGCCATGGCCGCTGAGCCTGCGCGTCTGGAGCCTGTGCTCCGCAACGGGAGAGGCCACAACAGTGAGAGGCCCACGTACCGCAAAAAAAAAAAAATACTACACTTTGGAACTTTTGTATACTGCATGTGAGGCAGCTTTGTAAGAATAGAGGGTACTTCTGTAAACCATTTTTATCTTGAGGTTCAAGTGTGAGCTGAGTCAACAATTCCCCACAGCTTCCAACATTAATAAGATTTATGTATAAAAGCAGGCAGTCTTCCAAGTAGAACAGTACTCCTATTTGAGGATGGATCTGAACATAGTGACCTAATAAGAGCCTCTGCACATGTCAACCTGGAGAAGAGAAAGCACCCAGTGAATATGGAGAAAACCTGGACTTTCCTGGAAGGGTTTTATGTGAAAGAGGAAATAACCTTAAGGACTGCTGCATCAGGAAAAAAAGGGATACAGTTACTAGCTGCAGGTTTAAAAAAACTTGAAAAAATTAGAATATCCATAAATGAAAAGATCTGACATGAAAAGTAACAAGCAATTAGCTCATAAAATGTTCAAGGATGTTCAAGCTGACCATAGGTCATAGAAACTGGAAAGGACGTGGGCTGGGAGGCTGTGACACCCAATTCAGTCTCTAACTGGATGTTGCTTTTTGAGCTTAGGTTCTATATCCCATCGACGTCAACACGTCTAATATTAAAGTTATCTTTTTCTCTTGTCTTCACTTTTTCATGTCAACGTTCTAGGTATTAACCCTTCTTCTATTTGGGCACCAGTAGACGATTTTTCTTTGTGACATTTTTCTTTGGCATAGTCCTAATCCAAGCGACTACATCTCATTCCTGGACACTGCAGCATCCTCCTGACTGTCCTTTCTTACCACAATTCCTCCTAAACCTCTGATTTTTATTTTGTTAATCTCTTGATCATGCACTTTCACTAGCTCTTCATCCCTTGCAAAATAAAACCAAATTCTTATGCCTGGAGTCCCAGGTTCTACAAAGCTCTGACCCTCTGTCTGTGCAGACCCTGATTGAATACAAGGTCTCTGTCACAGCACCTCACGCCCACCCTCCATACCCCTGCAGGACTGCTGCCTCTGCCATTCAATAAATCATCAGGTATTGCTTAGAACATGTAGCGCCCAGCCCAACTTCTTACATGTCCCAGTTCCTCAAGAAATATCTCTTATTTCGATCTCATGTTACCCGCCAGTTCAGAGGTCTATGTAGCGGTGTTGTAAATTTCAGCTCACCCTACAAGTCTGCGGTGGAGAGAAAGTATGGTATTTATTCTGTCTATAATTGTTCTGTTGCTCAAGAGCTCCTACCTGTGGGCTAATGAAAGGGTAGGGAGTGTGCAGAAATTAATTTAAATTCAACCTGTTTAAACTTAAGGTTATCTACTCATGGAAATAGTTCTTTAAGGAAGCCCTTCAGTCCCTTTTGGATAAAAATGCTCAGATGCTCCTTCTTCCCCTAAGACGGCGTGCAAGCACGTGAGGGAGTTGGGGGTGCCCTACACCGTCCAGCCTATACCATATACCATATGCACACACACGGCTCAAGCCACAGTGGAGAGGAAGACGTGGGATCCTCGGACATGGACGGGACAATGTTGCTCGACCCCTTGCGTACTGCTTGCCCTGCTGGTGTCCTAAGATGAGGCCACTGGCTATAGTAGCTTAGGACCAAACAGTACAGCCTTGGGGCACCGCTGATTCAGGCTCTCCTGGCTCTCACAGACAATGTAGACCCCTCTTTGTTCGCGTATGACTCACATTTGTTCCTAGTATATATGCTCCATCGACTTTGCTCCTTCTAGAGCCACTTCACTCCCTCTGGAAAGTTCCTAACCATTCTCAGATGCTTCCATATCTAGCCTGCACCACAGAGAAACAGTGAGTGGTGTGGGCAAAATCAATCTCAGCCCCTCTTTCTTCTTGACCACATTGTTCAAGCTTCTTGCACCTTGGCTGTACCTCGAGTTGGTAAGGTGCAGCCTACGAAGCAGCATTTTACAGACCTTCCCCCCCCAAAAAAAAGGACAAACTGAGATACAGGCATAAACACTCTACCCTTCTTCTCCACTTTCTCTTTTTCATCCCATTATTGTCTCAGGGACTTTTCTCATCCGGACCTCATTACTTAAACTTAGGATCCAGAAGAGTGGTTCTCCAAAGGTGGTCGCAGACCAGCAGCACCAGCATTAGCTGGGAACTTGTCATACATGCAGATTCCAGAGCCCCACCCCAAGCCCACTGAATCAGAAACTCTGGCCGTTGGGTCCAACAGTCTTCATTTTAGTAAGCCTTCCGAATAGTTAGGAGAAATGCTAAATTTGAGAACTACTGACCCAGACTATCAAATCTGGTTTATTAATGACAAAAGAGGGAAAAAAATAAAATTAATGAATCCTTTTTCAGACAAAAGCTAGGGTGGCCAACACCTGCTGCAAAATATTTTCTTTGGATGTCAGAACCTAGATTCTTCTATTTGTATATTTTCTGTTGAGAAAAAAGAGAAGAGGAAAAGATTTATACCTTTGAAGACCAGGGTGAAAGCAAAGAGAGAGAATGGGAGTGGGGGGAGGGAGAGAGAGAGAGAGAGAACGAGAGCAAGAAAAATCATGTTTGAAAGACGAACTTCATTTCACTTGCAATGTGTCACTAGTCACAAGATGAGGACCACACTGTCCTCTTTAAAGTCAGGTCCTCCTTTAAAATCAGGCCCTAATCTATATTTCCAAACTTATTTCTCTTATTTGGATTCTCTTCTTTATTATTCTCTTTAGGAGTTCTCTACTCCAGCCTTATAATGTTATTCATATTATCTTTCAAATGTTTCCTGTTTCCAAACATGTGAATATGCCATTTACTCTTAAGATGTTCTCACCATTTTCCTTACATGTATTTGAATCTTACCCACTCTTCAAGCCTTTCTCATCCTTCTTTTTCCGTGAAACCTGTTTTGGCCGTTCCAGAATTATCTCTACCAACAAATCTCTATTGAGTTAAAAGACTCTTTTTATTAAGTATCTGGCGGGGTTTTAAAATTTATTATTATTGCCTAAGAATTATTAAATTTTAAAAGTTTAACATAAAATAACCACTTTATGTTGAAAATTACACTTTAGCAGGAAGAAAAGAACAAAGACAATATTGCTCTTCCCCATTCTGGCCAGAGAAGACATCAAGAGCCAGTGCCTCAAGAAAACATTGTCCAAGAAAAAGAGAAAGACGTGTCCCTCCCTGGAACCAATGAAAATAACAAAAGCACTAAATCTCAAAATCTTCTGGAAGATAGACAGACAATGAATAAAGACTACAGGATTAGTAACAAAGAAAATGCCCACAATGACCTGAAGACGTCCATTTATCCTGAATCGACTGGGAGTCGTGGGACTGAGGATGGAGACAACGCTCTTAGCAAACTACATGACCAAGAAGAATACGGCAAAGCTCTCATCAGAAATAACATGCACCACATAATGGAGCCAGGGGCTGTGACTGAACTCTTGAGGGAAGAAAACAAAGAGAACAAAGCCCGGAATGTTTTAAGCAAAGTTCCAGCAGGTGCCAATTATGCTAAAGCCCCCTCAAAAATTAAGAAGAATCATCAAAGAGATTCCCAAGCCCAGAATATTCCAGTAAAAAGCAAAAGTACCCATCGTATCCAACACAACATGGACTGTCTAAAACAGCTCCCCAAAGCCAAACAGGTCTCCAGTGATTTTGAAGGCAGTGGTTATCCAGATCTCCAAGGGCAGGAAGACAGTAGCTCTCCTTTCAGTGGAGATGGTCCACCTTTTAAGGACATTTCTGGTAAAGGAGATGCTATTCGTCCTGACCGAGAAGGTACAGATATTCAAACAGAGTTTTCCAGCCCAAGTGAAGCTGAGACCATTAATCCTGATGTGAGAGGACCAGGTTATAATGAGATCCCAGAGAAAGAAGGGAATGGTGGAAATACCATTGGAACCAGGGATGGAACAGCCCAAAAGGCAAATGCTGCTGATGTAAGCCTGGTGGAGGGCAACAACAACATCATAGGTAGCACCGATTTTAAGAAACTCTCTGGAGAAGAAGGAAGCAGAGTGGATGGCGGCAGCCAAAATGCTCGTCAAGGGGAAATAGAGTTTCATTACCCTCACGCACCCACAGAAGACAAAAGAAAAGATGGCGGTAGTGATGGAGCTGAAAGTACTAATGAAATTCCGAAAAATGGCAAAGGTAGTAGTAGAAAAGGTACAGAACATTCTAAAAGGAATCAAGTGACCTCAAATGAAAAACAAAGATTTCCAAGTAAGGGCAAAGGTCAGGGCCAGCTCATTCCTTCTCGTGGTCTTGATAATGAAATTAAAAATGAAATAGGTTCCCATAATGGCCCCAATAATGAAGGGACCGTAATAACACACAGCAGGAAAAATTATTCTGTGCCCCACAGACAAAATAATTCTATGCAGAACAAGGGTGTGTCACAAAGCAAAGGTTCCTGGGGTTACAGAAAGCCCCATTCCAATAGGAGGTTTCGCCCCCCTAAAAAGCATGACAGTAGTGAATCGTCAGACAGTGGCAGCTCCAGTGACAGCGATGGTGACTAGAAATTCCCAGCAGGATAAAGATTTGATACTTGGTCAACTGTGACTTAACAGTATGAAGGGGAGCCACCTGACAGTAGACCAGACGGACAGAGCCAGGAATTGAATAAGCCAAGAGACCTGGCCTCCCAGGGAGAACTGTTGCTATTTTGACGGTCACAGTATGAAATCCTATTCAAAGTTATGATGCTTTACGAAATCCTATTCAAAGTTATGATGCTTTTTTAAGGAAAAAGAAAAAGAATTCATTAAGGAGTCATGGAATAGGTAACATTTGAACAGATATCATTTAAAAATAGGTTGTGTCACAAAACCCTTCCTTTGTTGTTTGCTCTGTCGACATGAAAAACAATCTCTCATATGATAATCTGTAATTAAATGATCTATAAGGAAGTCTGCTGTCTGTGGTGCTTCATTTCAGACACAACAAGATTAGTTCTGCCTCTGGCAAAGGCAGTGCTATGAAATTAATCCACTGGGTAAAGCTTGAGAGCCTCCCTACATCCCACTCTGCTCCAGCCAGTAGTTCCTTTTGCTTCTGCTCTAATAAAGATATCCTGCGTCATGTCCTTCTATGCTCTTTCCTCTGTTGCACGTTTATAACTTCTAGTAAAGCAAGTCTTTATTTCCTGAAGCAACTCTCCAGGTTATCACTTTTCTCAGTTCTACCTCCTTCTAGACAAAGAGGTGAATGGGGTGGAGGGAGGGCAACAGGGAGAATTTGAGAAGGAGAAGCACAAGTGCAAAACCAGGACAAAAACTTGCTTTGGCAGATATTACTCATCGGCTGATTCCAAATCATCTCAGCCCTATTTCTTTTTTCTGGCTTTTAGCGTAGATGCTTTTCCAGCTAATAGCCTTGTGATACCATTCTGGAAATTAACCCTAAGTCTCCTGGTCAGAGAGAGGAGTGGAGTTCTGGAAGGCTTTTTGTCTTCTTGGTAAGAGAGTGTATACAGTTAATACCACCTGTCCTTTTTTTCTTACCCTATTCTTCTTTGCTTAACATCAACATGATGCCTGGAGGTGCAGCAGCCATTCTGTGACCATGAAGGAAGGGCGTGAGATAATAGGGAAAAAAATATATATATGTGTGTGTGTGTGTGTATACACACACACACACACACACACACACACACACACACACACACACACACGTACCTGTTCCCAGTTCCTGGCACAGAACTCCTAAAACCCTTGTAATTTCTTAAGTGATAAGAGCACTAGGACCATCTTTTGTTCTAATATTTGGTCGTTGACCCCAGTTCCTGACACAGAGTTCCTAAATCCCTTTGGATCTCCTGGGTGTTAGCAGTGTCTTTTGTTCTAATGAGGTGCCTCTGAGTGGGCACCAGAAAGACCCAGCCACGATTAGAAGCTTGAAATTTTCAACCCTACCCCCTATTCTGCAGAGAGGGGAGAGGGGCTGGAAATGAAGTTTATAGTTGATTATGCCTATGCCATGAAACCTCCATAAAAATCCCCAAAATGTGGAGTTCAGAGAGGGTCCAGGTTGTGTGAACACATCATAGGAGAACAGCTCACCCGGGGGGGCATGAAAGCTCGGCATCCCTTCCCACAGAACTTGCCTTACACGTCTCTTCCATCTGGGTGTTCATCTGTATCTTTTATCATATCACTTTACAATAAACTGGTAAACAGTAATAAACTGTTTTCCTCACTTCTGTGAGCCACTCTAGCAAATTAATGGAACCCAAGGAGGGCGTATTGGGAACTTCCAATCAACAGGCAATAGGTTGGAAGCACAAGTGACAACGTGGACTTGCCATTGGCATCTGAAGTGGGGGACAGAGGCAGTCTTGTAGGACTGAGCCCCTAATCTGTGGGATCGGACACTATCTCTGGGTAGATAGTGTCAGAACTGAGTTAAATTTGGGGACACCCAGCTAGGGTCACAGACATACTTGGTGTGGGGAAAAAGACCCCACACGTCTGGTGTCAGAAGTGTGAATGTGATAGCAGTGTGAGAGTAAACGAGATAGGAGGAGTGTAGGTTTTCTAACACAAAAGGACAGAAGAATCACAGAGATGTCTCTCAACCAGCCCCATCAGCTTCCTTCCTTCAACCGTTCTCGATTTGTTAAGCAACTGCTCTTTTGGTGGTTATCGATAGCTGAGTTGAATTCCTAATGAATACACCTCTCCATTTTTGACATTCTTCTCAAGGAGAAGGGCTAAGAGAAGAAGAAAGAGAGAGAGATAGGGAATACAGTAATCAAGGTGCATATTATTTCTCTTGTCTCTTTGAGACGAAAGTTCCCAAATAGAAATCATGACTGACACTTTCTGTACAGCACCTTAATTATCGAGTTGAATAATCTATATAACACAAATGAATACAAGTCAGTGTCAATACCACATTATGGTGCTTTCAAAAAATCTAAACTCCCACATTGGGTAGATAGAAGGTACACTTTTTTTTTTTTTTTTTACTAAATAAAAGCTGTAGTATAAGCTACGGAATAAATCAGTTACACTCAAATAACAATGGCTAACATGTGCCATGCTCTGTTAAATCCTCTAATCTGCACAGCCACCCTATTACACAAGTAGTATTATTATCCCCATTTACAGATGAGAAAACTGAGGCATAGAACTGTTAGAAAATGATCCAACTAGTAAGCTAGGATTTGTATCCAGGCAGTCAAGCTCCAGTGTCTCTGCTCTTAAACACTCACTGTACTACCATATGTTTGTCACACAGACAGACATAATACATAATATACATTATATATATGAATGTATGTATATATAGACATACACATGGAGAGTGTATGTATATATTTATGCACATATATGAATATGTAAGCATATATATGTATGTGTGTGTGTGTGTGTGTATATATATATATATATATATATATATATATACACACACACATACACATATATCTCTAAAGAGAGAGAACCTGAAAGAAATGCTTCTTAGAACCTGCACACAAGGAATACTTCTCCCCCCTCAGTTCTTCTCCATCTCCTGGGTATAACAGAAACCAGTATCAATAGCAAGACTTAACATATCACCTAATAAATTAGTCACAATCAGAATTCCCAAATAAACTATTCCTAGTACAGGTACTTTGCTTTCTTAAAAGACAGTTTTGGTGCACACACACACACACACACACATACAACTGAAGGCAACTAATGAAGTGAAGAAAACTATATTAGCATTTAAATCACAGATAAATGAATTGAAATCAACCTGCTAGTTATATCTAGATTGTATCAGACCTTTACATGTGAAAGGTCTGATCACATGAAAAACACTTGCTGTTGTAAAGACAAAAAAATGAGCTGATAGAGAAAAACTAATGTTTTCTTTGGGTGATTATAGGTGGGACCTTCCGAAGATTGTCTGTCCTAGTCTGCTACCTAGTGTGGAAACTGTACATTTCAATTCTCTGGTCAGGTTTTGTTTCCTCCTTCCAAGCCTCAGTGTTCATGCATATTTATTCAAAACACTGACAACGTTTGATTTTCTTCATCCACTTAAGGGAAACTCTAAATGTTTCAATATCCATGATACATTGCTAAGGAATGATGGAGGGCTGAGTCCCAAACAGAAGGACCACAGATCCGGGAGCACAGCCTGCAGTCAGATAGTGGGTCTGTGCTTCATCCAAACCCAGGTTTCAGCCATCAAGCTGCACTAGCTTCACTTTTATTTATTTTTAAGTACACATAGATTTCCAAACTCGGGCAGGAAATTTCCGCCTCACTAAGCTGCCTTGCATGCAGTTACTGAAGTGGGCACTGTCTGCCACCTTGTGCCCAAAAAGAAAAGATCACACCAGGCTATGGAATTTATTTCCGCATCTGCTACTCTCTCCAACCTCACTGTTTTAGATTTCTCAGCTTGTAAATATCTACCTTGATTTTGTAGCCCTAATTAAACTGTTCTTGGCAACTCCAGCCAGTCAAGATACCTGATCCTGTTTGATATAACATTCAGGTCAGTTGAAGAGCATTTACTGAAGGACCACATTTTACAAAACTACATGGGACCAGTCAGAATGGCCATCATCAAAAAATCTAGAAACAATAAATGCTGGAGAGGGTGTGGAGAAAAGGGAACACTCTTGCACTGCTGGTGGGAATGTGAATTGGTTCAGCCACTATGGAGAACAGTATGGAGGTTCCTTAAAAAACTACAAATAGAACTACCATATGACCCAGCAATCCCACTACTGGGCATATACCCTGAGAAAACCAAAATTCAAAAAGAGTCATGTACCAAAATGTTCATTGCAGCTCTATTTACAATAGCCCGGAGATGGAAACAACCTAAGTGCCCATCATCGGATGAATGGATAAAGAAGATGTGGCACATATATACAATGGAATATTACTCAGCCATAAAAAGAAACGAAATTGAGCTATTAGTAATGAGGTGGATAAACCTAGAGTCTGTCATACAGAGTGAAGTAAGTCAGAAAGAAAAAGACAAATACCGTATGCTAACACATATATATGGAATTTAAGAAAAAAAATGTCATGAAGAACCTAGGGGTAAAGCAGGAATAAAGACGCAGACCTCCTGGAGAACGGACTTGAGGTTATGGGGAGAGAGAAGGGTGAGCTGTGACAGGGCGAGAGAGAGTCATGGGCATAGACACACTAACGAACGTAGTAAGGTAGATAGCTACTGGGAAGCAGCCGCATGGCACAGGGATATTGGCTCGGTGCTTTGTGACAGCCTGGAGGGGTGGGATAGGGAGGGTGGGAGGGAGGGAGACGCAAGAGGGAAGACATATGGGAACATATGTATATGTATGACTGATTCACTTTGTTATAAAGCAGAAACTAACACACCATTGTAAAGCAATTATACCCCAATAAAGATGTTAAAAATAAATAAATAAATAAATGCCAAGACAACAGGAAAAAAAAAAACTACATGGGGGTCAGAAGAAAAGAGATGCTCTTGGCTCTTATTAAGACTGTAATTTAGTCAAGAAGAAAGGGATAGAAAAGATACAAGGCAGACTGTGGTAAGTTCAATAATAGAAACATAAAGTGATTATAGGGGTTCTGAGGAAAGAGATGAACTCTAGCTGAAGGAAAGAGCAAAGATTAGTAAAATCCATTTTCCTTGAGGTATTACGCATGCAGAAGGGCTGCTGACAGTGAGCTCTAATGGGCAAATGAGGGCTTGATAGTCAATGACTTTAAATTATACTATATATATTTTAGAGCTTAAGAAAGACTGGGTAGGGGGAGTTGGAAGGCAGAAGACTGGATGTAGGGACAACTTAAGGGCAACTGCTATAATCCATAAGAAACAACCCTGTCTCCTCACTCAGTCTTTTTATATATATATAAATTTATTTATTTACTTTTATTTATTTATTTTTGGCTGCATTGGGTCTTCGTTGATGCACATGAGCTTTCTCTAGTTGCAGCAAGCGGGGGATACTCTCTGTTACAGCGCGCGGGCTTCTCATCACACTGGCCTCTCTTGTTGCAGAGCATGGGCTCTAGGCACACGGGCTTCAGTAGTTGTGGCACACGGGCTCAGTAGTTGTGGATGTCTGGCTCTAGAGCGCAGGCTCAGTAGCTGTGGCACACAGGCTTAGTTGCTCCACAGCACGTGGGATCTTCCCGGACCAGGGCTCGAACACATGTCCCCTGAATTGGCAGGCAGATTCTTAACCACTACGCCACCAGGGAAGTCCCTCTCACTCAGTCTTATTAGGATCCATTTTCAACCAAGTAGACACTCAAGATGCATTAGTTTTTAAGACACTATGAAGCCTGCGTTTCAAAAACAACTTCAGGGGGCGCTTCAAGATGGCGGAGGAGTGAGACGTGGACATCACCTTCCTCCCCAGAAATACATCAGAAATACATCTACATGTGGAACAAGCCCTACAGAACACCTACTGAATGCTGGCAGAAGACCTCAGACCTCCCAAAAGGCAAGAAACTCCCCACGTAACTGGGTAGGGCAAAAGAAAAAAGAAAAAACAGAGACAAAAGAACAGGGATGGGACCTGCACCTCTGGGAGGGAGCCATGAAGGAGGAAAGGTTTCTACACACCACGAGCCCCTTCGCGGGCGGAGACTGCGGGTGGCAGAGGGGGGAGCTTGGAAGCCGCGGAGGAGAGCACAGCAACAGGGGTGCGGAGGGCAAAGCGGGGAGATTCCCGCACAGAGGATCGGTGCCGATTGGCACTCACCAGCCCGAGAGGCTTGTCTGCTCACCCGCCGGGGCAGGCGGGGCTAAGAGCTGCGGCTCGGGCTTCAGTCGGAGCGCAGGGAGAGGACTGGGGTTGGCAGCGTGAACACAGCCTGCAGGGGGTTAGTGCGCCACGGCTGGCCGGGAAGGAGTCCGGGGAAAAGTCTGGACCTGCCGAAGAGGCAAGAGACTTTTCCTTCCCTCTTTGTTTCCTGGTGCGAGAGGAGAGGGGATTAAGAGCGCTGCTTAAAGGAGCTCCAGAGACGGGCGCGAGCCGCGGCTAAAAGCGCGGACCCCAGAGACGGGCATGAGGCGCTAAGGCTGCTGCTGCCGCCACCAAGAAGCCTGTGTGCGAGCACAGGTCACTATCCACACCTCCCTTCCGGGGATCCTGTGCAGCCCACCACTGCCAGGGTCCCGGGATCCAGGGACAACTTCCCCGGGAGAACGCACGCCGGCCTCTGCCGGCGCAGGCTCGCCCCGCATCTGTACCCCTCCCTCTCCCCAGCCTGAGTGAGCCAGAGCCCCCAGAGCAGCTGCTCCTTTAACCCCGTCCTCTCTGAGCGAAGAACAGACGCCCTCCGGCGACCTACACGCAATGGTGGGTCCAAATCCAAAGCTGAGACCCAGGAGCTGTGCGAACAAAGAAGAGAAAGGGAAATCTCTCCCAGCCGCCTCAGGAGCAGTGGATTAAATCTCCACAATCAACTTGATGTACCTGCATCTGTGGAATACCTGAATAGACAACGAATCATCCCAAATAGCGGAGGTGGACTTCGAGAGCAAAGATATATTTTTTTTCCATTTTTCTCTTTTTCTGAGTGTGTACGTGTATGCTTCTGTGTGTGATTTTGTGTGTATAGCTTTGCTTTTAGCATTTGTCCTAGGGTTCTGTCCATCTGTTTCTTTTTTTTAGTATAGTTTTTAGCACTTGTTATCATTGGTGGATTTGTTTTTTGGTTTGGTTGCTCTCTTCTTTCTTTCCTTCTTTCTTTCTTCTTTTTTTAATTACTTAAAAATTTTTTTCAATAATTATTTTTTATTTTAATAACTTTATTTCATTTTATCTTCTTTCTTTCTTTCGTTTTTTTCTCCCTTTTATTCTGAGCCGTGTGGATGACAGGCTCTTGGCACTCCAGCCAGGCGTCAGGGCTGTGCCTCTGGGGTGGCAGAACCAAGCTCAGGACATTGGTCCACAAGAGACCTCCCAGCTCCACGTAATATCAAAGAGCAGAAATCTCCCAGAGATCTCCATCTCAATGTCAAGACCCAGCTCCACTCAACGAACAGCAAGCTACAGTGCTGGACACCCTATGCCAAGCAACTAGCAAGACAGGAACACAACCCCACCCATTAGCAGAGAGGCTGCCTAAAATCATAATAAGGCCACAGACACCCCAAAACACACCACTGGATGCGGTCCTGCCCACCAGGAAGACAAGATCCAGCCTCAACCACCAAAACACAGGCACCAGTCCACTCCACCAGAAATCCTACAGAACCCACTGAACCAACCTTAGCCACTGGGGGCAGACACCAAAAACAACGGGAACTACGAACCTGCAGCCTGCCAAAAGGAGACCACAAACACAGTAAGCTAAGCAAAATGAGAAGACAGAGAAACACACAGCAGATGAAGGAGCAAGGTAAAAACCCAACAGACCTAACAAATGAAGAGGAAATAGGCAGTCTACCTGAAAAATAATTCAGAATAATGATAGTAAAGGTGATCTAAAATCTTGGAAGAGGAATGGAGAAAATACAAGAAACATTTAAAAAGGACCTAGAAGAACTAAAGAGCAAACAAACTGTGATGAACAACACAATAAATGAAATTAAAACTTCTCTAGAAGGGATCAACAGCAGAATAACTGAGGCAGAAGAACGGATAAGTGACCTGTAAGATAAAATAGTGGAAATAACAGCTGCAGAGCAGAATAAAGAAAGAAGAATGAGGGGCTTCCCTGGTGGCGCAGTGGTTGAGAGTCCGCCTGCCGATGCAGGGGACATGGGTTCATGCCCTGGTCCAGGAAGATCCCACATGCCGCGGAGCGGGTGGTCCCGTGAGCCATGGTCGCTGAGCCTGCGCGTCCGGACCCTGTGCTCCGCAACGGGAAAGGCCACAACACTGAGAGGCCCGCGTACTAAAAACAAAACAGAAAAAGATGCAAAGAAAGAAGAATGAAAAGAAGTGGGGACAGTCTCAGAGACCTCTGGGACAACATTAAACGCACCAACATTTGAATTATAGGGGTCCCAGAAGAAAAAGAAAGGGGCTGAGAAAATATTTGAAGAGATTATAATTGAAAACTTCCCTAATGAAGGAAAGGAAATAGTTAATCAACTCCAGGAAGCACAGAGAGTCCCATACAGGATAAATCCAAGTAGAAATATGCCAAGACACATATTAATCAAACTGTCAAAAATTAAATACAAAGAAAACATATTAAAAGCAGCAAGGGAAAACCAACAAATAACACACAAGGGAATCCCCATAAGGTTAACAGCTGATCTTTCAGCAGAAACTCTGCAAGCCAGAAGGGACTGGCAGGACATATTTAAAGTGATGAAGGAGAAAAACCTGCAACCAAGATTACTCTACCCAGCAAGGATCTCATTCAGATTTAATGGAGAAATAAAAACCTTACAGACAAGCAAAAGCTAAGAGAATTCAGCACCACCAAACAAGCTTTACAGCAAGTGCTAAAGGAAATTCTCTATGCAGGAAACACAAGAGAAGAAAAAGACCTACAATAACAAACCCAAAACAATTAAGAAAATGGTAATAGGGAAATACATATCAAAAATTACCTTAAATGTAAATGGATTAAATGCTCCAACCAAAAGACATAGACTGGCTGAATGGATACAAAAACAACACCCGTATATATGCTGTCTACAAGAGACCACTTCAGACCTAGGGACAGATACAGACTGAAAGTGAGGGGATGGAAAAAGATATTCCATGCAAATGGAAATCAAAAGAAAGCTGGAGTAGCAGTTCTCATATCAGACAAAATAGACTTTAAAGCAAAGACGATTACAAGAGACAAAGAAGGACACTACATAATGATCAAGGGATCAATCCAAGAAGAAGACATAACAATTGTAAATATTTATGCACCCAACATAGGAGCACCTCAATACATAAGGCAAATACTAACAGCCATAAAAGGGGAAATCGACAGTAACACATTCATAGTAGGAGACTTTAACACCCCACTTTCACCCATGGACAGATCATCCAAAATGAAAATAAATAAGGAAACACAAGCTTTAAATGATACATTAAACAAGATGGACTTAATTGATATTTATAGGACATTCCATCCAAAAACAACAGAATACACTTTCTTCTCAAGTGCTCATGGAACATTCTTCAGGATAGATAATATCTTGGGTCACAAATCAAGCCTTGGTAAATTTAAGAAAATTGAAATCATACCAAGTATCTTTTCCGACCACAAAACTATGAGACTAGATATCAACTACAGGAAAAAAATCTGAAAAAATACAAATAAATGGAGGCTAAACAATACACTGCAGCAAAAGCAGTTCTAAGAGGGAAGTTTATAGCAATACAACCCTACCTTAAGAAACAAGAAATATCTCAAACAACCTTACATCTAAAGCAATTAGAGAAAGAAGAACAAAAAAACCCCAAAGTTAGCAGAAGGAAAGAAATCATAAAGATCAGAGAAGAAATAAATGAAAAAGAAATGGAGAAAACGATAGCAAAGATCAGTAAAACTAAAAGCTGGTTCTTTGAGAAGATAAACAAAATTGATACACCATTAGCCAGACTGATCAAGACAAAAAGGGAGAAGACTCAAATCAATAGAATTAGAAATGAAAAAGAAGTAAAACTGACACTGAAGAAATACAAAGGATCATGAGAGATTACGACAAGCAGCTCTATGCCAATAAAATGGACAACCTGGAAGAAATGGACAAATTCTTAGAAATGCACAACCTTCTGAGACTGAATCAGGAAGAAATAGAAAATATGAACAAACCAATCACAAGCACTGAAATTGAAACTGTGATTAAAAATCTTCCAACAAACAAAAGCCCAGGACCACATGGCTTCACAGGCATATTCTATAAAACATTTAGAGAAGAGCCAACACCTATCCTTCTCAAACTCTTCGAAAATATAGCAGAGGAAGGAACACTTCCAAACTCATTCTACAAGGCCACCATCACCCTGATACCAAAACCAGACAAAGATGTCACAAAGAAAGAAAACTACAGGCCAATATCACTGATGAACATAGATGCAAAAATCCTAAACAAAATACTAGCAAACAGAATCCAACAGCACATTAAATGGATCATACACCATGATCAAGTGGGGTTTATCCCAGGAATGCAAGGATTCTTTAATATACGCAAATCAATCACTGTGATACACCATATTAACAACTTGAAGGAGAAAAACCATATGATCATCTCAATAGATGCAGAAAAAGCTTTCGACAAAATTCAACAGCCATTTATGATAAAAACCCTCCAGACAGTAGGCATAGAGGGAACTTATCTCAACATAATAAAGGCCATATATGACAAACCCACAGCCAACATCGTCCTCAATGGTGAAAAACTGAAACCATTTCCACTAAGATCAGGAACAAGACAAGGTTGCCCACTCTCACCACTATTATTCAACATAGTTTTGGAAGTTTTAGCCACAGCAATCAGAGAAGAAAAAGATATAAAAGGAATCCAAATCGGAAAAGAAGAAGTAAAGCTGTCACTGTTTGCAGATGACATGATACTATACATAGAGAATCCTAAAAATGCTACCAGAAAACTACTAGAGCTAATCAATGAATTTGGTAAAGTAGCAGGATACAAAATTAATGCACAGAAATCTCTTGCATTCCTATACACTAATGATGAGAAATCTGAAAGTGAAATTAAGAAAACACTCCCATTTACCATTGCAACAAAAAGAATAAAATACCTAGGAATAAACCTACCTAAGGAGACAAAAGACCTGTATGCAGAAAACTATAAGACACTGATGAAAGAAATTAAAGATGATACAAACAGATGGAGAGATATACCACATTCCTGGATTGGAAGAATCAATATTGTGAAAATGACTACTACCCAAAGCAATCTACAGATTTAATGCAATCCCTATCAAACCACCACTGGCATTTTTCACAGAACTAGAACAAAAAAATTCACAATTTGTATGGAAACACAAAAGACCTCGAATAGCCAAAGCAATCTTGAGAAAGAAAAATGGAGCTGGGGGAATCAGGTTCCCTGACTTCAGACTATACTACAAAGCTACAGCAATCAAGACAGTATGGTACTGGCACAAAAACAGAAATATAGATCAATGGAACAGGATAGAAGCCCAGAGATAAACCCACGCACATATGGTCACCTTATCTTTGATAAAGGAGGCAAGAATATACAGTGGGGAAAAGACAGCCTCTTCAATAAGTGGTGCTGGGAAAACTGGACAGCTACATGTAAAAGAATGAAATTAGAACCCTCCCTAACACCATACACAAAAATAAACTCAAAATGGATTAAAGACCTACATGTAAGGCCAGATACTATCAAACTCTTAGAGGAACACATAGGCAGAACACTCTATGACATAAATCACAGCAAGATCCTTTTTGACCCACCTCCTAGAGAAATGGAAATAAAAACAAAAATAAACAAGTGGGACCTAATGAAACTTAACAGTTTTGCATAGCAAAGGCAACCATAAACAAGGCGAAAAGACAACCCTCAGAATGGGAGAAAATATTTGCAAATGAAGCAACTGACAAAGGATTAATATCCAAAATATACAAGCAGCTCATGCAGCTCAATATCAAAAAATCAAACAACCCAATCCAAAAATGGGCAGAAGGCATTTCTCCAAAGAAGGTATACAGATTGCCAAGAAACACATGAAAGGAGTTCAACATCACTAAGCATTAGAGAAATACAAATCAAAACTACAATGAGGTATCACCTTACTCGGGTCACAATGGCCATCATCAAAAAATCTACTAACGATAAATGCTGGAGAGGGTGTGGAGAAAAGGGAACCCTCTTGCACTGTTGGTGGGAATGTAAATTGTTACAGCCACTATGGAGAATAGTATGGAGGTTCCTTAAAAAACTAAAAATAGAATTACCATATTACCCAGCAATCCCACTACTGGGCATATACCTTGAGAAAACCATAATTCTAAGAGTCATGTACCACAGCGTTCATTGCAGCACTACTTACAATAGCCAGGACATGGAAGCAACCTAAATGTCCATCAACAGATGAATGGACAAAGAAGATGTGGCACATATATACAATGGAATATTACTCAGCCATAAAAAGAAACAAAATTGAGGTATTTGTAGTGAGGTGGATGGACCTAGAGTCTGTCACACAGAGTGAAGTAAGTCAGAAAGAGAAAAACAAATACCGTATGCTAACACTTATACATGGAATCTAAAAAAAAAAAAAAAAAGTGGTACTGATGAACCTAGGGGCAGGACAGGAATAAAGACGCAGATGTAGGAAATGCACTTGAGGACACAGGGAGGGGGAAGGGTAGGCTGGGACTAAGTGAGAGAGTAGCACTGACATATATACACTACCAAATGTAAAATAGCTAGTGGGAAGCAGCCGCATAGCACAGGGAGATCAGCTCGGTGCTTTGCAACCACCTAGAGGGGTGGGATAGGAAGGGTGCGAGGGGGACACAAGAGGGAGGGTATATGGGGATATATGTATACATACAGCTTATTCACTTCATTATACAGCAGAAACTAACACAACACTGTAAAGCAATTATACTCCAAAAAAGATGTTAAAAAAAACCAAAAACAAAACAAAACAAAAGAAACTATATAATCCCTGGGACTTCCCTGGCAGTCCAGCGGTTAAGACTTTGCCTCCCAATGCAGGGGGTGCAGGTTCCATCCCTGGTATGGAGCTAAGATCCCACATGCCTTGCAGCCAAAAAACCAAAACATAAAACAGAAGCAGTATTGTAACAAATTCAATAAAGACTTTAAAAAATGGTCCACCTCCAAAAAACCAAAAACAACTATGTAATTCCTGTAACACCACGTGTTGGAGAGTCAGAGTAAAGGCTCGTTTCCACTGGCTGCAGGGAGGCTTGGGGGTCCGAAGAGGCTTTCACAGTCATATTCTCCATCTTCACTGATCCCTCCAATCTCCCACCCCTTGTCATAAAACATGTGAGCCCAACTGAGGGACCCTCCCTGTAAGGGGCTGGCTCCTTTCACCAACCTAACACTGGACAGGGCACATAGGCGACTTTGTAGGAGAACACTGCAGACTCATGGATTATTGCTCGCAAATTCTACTAGCTGAAAATTCAAATAACAAGGGACAATCTCCCAGAACCCAAGCCTTTGGGAAACATAAAACAGCAAACACATCTCAAATCAGCCCTTTATGACCCTCTGCACTTTTGACTTTTGCTCCTTCGGTTCCTTCTTTGTTTCCTTGTCACACTTCCTGTTCTGTCTTTTACAGAGACATATGCTGTGGTCATATCCTGCTAGAATGACTGATTTGTACGTGACCTGATGGCTCACCACAGCTTGACAGCCACCAGATTACTTTCCACATTGGGGTGAATTGGGGAAACCCCACCCACAAACTGGGAAAATGTTCCGTTTTGCAAGAGCCTGTCTAAAGGTCTGTGTTTGAAAGACATCTTATAAACTCACTTTAAATCATATTTTCATCATTTGCTGAGAGAGACAAGCCACAAGGCACAGTATCTCTTCATCACAGACTGAAAGCATCCCCACAGGGCCAGGTTAACACAGAGGAAGTTCTGGACTGTCCACTAACCTAGAGAAGAACTAGGAGACTGATTTGAGGGTCACTGGAAAGATACCAGCTCGTGATTTCAAACTTTGATTTGCATCAAAATCACTCGAGGAACCCGTTAAAAATGAAAATCCCTGGACCCCGTTCATGGCCTTGTATCACAACTTTTACTGCCTCTACTCACTAATGCAGTGTTTCTGAGATCAGTTCCAGACCACCTACATCAGAATCACTTCTTTCCTAGAAATAACAGCTGGCTTTCTGCACATAATACACCTGGGGTGTCAGCATACAGAGAATAGAGCGCCCATAGAATGTCAATGTTTGGATTTACTGTTATTTTTTAGCCAAACTTTACTGATGAACACTGAAGCAGTTTTTTGTTAATCAGTATTAAAACCAGTGTTATAATAAACATCTTTGATTGTGTATCTTTGTATTCAGTAGCAGGGTAAACTCTAGCCATGTTAAGCCTATCTTAAGTTTCAGGTACAAAGGTGCAACACCAAGCTGCATGTTGCTGAAACCAAGCTGTTAGAGCAAGTACGTAAATACTGCACTTCAAATAAATTTGCCTCTGTGACACTTCATCCCACACACAGTATGTCCCCAGGGAAGTTAATTCCGAACACTGGTGGTAGACTAGGTCCAGTAGAGTCATCTGAAGATCTTTAAAATAGAGCAGAACCCCTAGAGCCCCACCTCAAAGATTCTGATTTCGGCTTCAGGTAGGTCCTGGAAATCAAAAGTTTAGGAAAACTTCCAGGTAATACTAATGCACAGCCAGGTTCGACATCACTGCCGCGGGACCCATGTTCAAGAGCTAAAATCGAACAGCAGAAAACAGTCACTAGGTGGCAACCTCGATCACTTTTTTGTTTTTAACACAAAATGAAGCAGAGCACTTGAGTCTTTTTCCTTCTCATTCATGATTAAATTCGGACACAATATTTCCATATAGGAAATTAATTTTTTTTAATACACAAGCAGGTGCCTCTCTTTTATGATGCTCATATCCCATTACTTTTGAACTCCATAATCAAAAACAAGGGCTCTTTTGTTTGAATAATAGTCCCCCTAGAAACTAACTCCAGCTTTTATTGGCACACATTTCTCCTGTAAAACCCTGAATTTCCTGTTTCCTAAGATAATAGCTGGAATTTGTCTTAACTGGAAATACCTCTTTTCTTTCGCACTGTCTGAATCTCATTAAAGCTGGAGACCAGCTGTGCTCAGTTTGGTGAGGATTAAACCCCCATGACATGAATGCTCTGCCATTCTTTTTCTAACTTGGCCTAAAGACGTACCTAGATTCTTGGAAGGAACCTTAGAGGTCATCTAGTCCAATGGGCACCTAAAGCAGATCACTTTCTTTCATCCCTAACAGCTGGTCATTTTGCCACTGCTTAAACACTTACATTGACAGGGAACATACTACCTTGCACTTCTGGTTCTAGACAGAATAATTCATTTTTTTCTACCTGACATCTTTCAAATTAAACCTTTTTCAATGACCTTTCGTGTGACCTGTCACCATGCTGGTCATCTTCAATCAGTTGGGCACCACGTCCACAAATCACCTACACCTCTCAGCACACAGTGTGGCAGTTACCTCCCGTATCCTGGCTACTAACTCCTGTTAATATAGTCTAGGATTGTGTTAGATTCCTTGGCACCTACAAAATGCCTCTGCCAGTGCTTGGCCCCAATTACAGGCTGACTTAATATCGGTTTCCTTTGCTTCTTATTTAATTTCTAATTATATAAGTGCTACCCTCCTTCTGTTTTTGTTTGCTTGTTGCTTACTCCATAAGAACCAATATTAGACCAGCTCTGCCCTTTATACCATATTATATAATTTATTTTCAGAAACAAAATTCCTAATGTAATATTTTATAATACAATTTTATCAGGGTTTTCTGGACCTTGATTTTATGATCCTAGGTATTAACTATCACTCCCAGTTTTTTGAGATGCAAATATATCATTACCTTTAGGCATTCATCTCAGCTATCTGTAAGAATTTTGAACAGGGTGGAGGCTAGGACAGTGCCCTGTTGCATGATGATGTTGGCTCGCCTGTGCCCTTCAGCATTTCCTAGTCTATAAGATCAGTAATACTATTAAAATCAGAATAGTACAAACAAAACTACACAAAAATGTGATAATGTAGATTTAAAGAAAAATAATATTCCCTCTCACCAGTCCTTTCATACATCATACTGGAAGTCCTTACTAATGCCATAAGGCAACAAAGTGGGGGAAAGGTATACATATTGGGAAGGAAGGCATAAAACTGTTTTTCTTCACAGGTGACATGATTATCTGTATAGAAAACCCAAAAGAATCAACAGCAACAAAAAAACCCCTGGAACTAATAAGTGATGATAGAAAGGTTGTAGGATTCAAGTTAATATACAAAAATTAATCACTTTCCTGTATACCAACAATGAACAAGTGGAATCTGAAATTTAATACCATTTAGTACACGCTAAAATTAAACATTTAGTATAAATCTAACAATATATGTACAAGATCTGCATGAGAAAAACTCTAAAACTCTGATGAAAGAAATCAAAAAAGAAGTAAATAAAAGGAGAAATATCCCATGTTCATGAAAAGGAAGACTCAATATTGTCAAGATGCCAGTTCTTCCCAACTTGATCTATCTATATCTATATCTATATCTATATCTATATATATATATATATATTTTTTTTGCAGTACGCGGGCCTCTCACTGTTGTGGCCTCTCCCGTTGCGGAGCACAGGCTCCGGACACACAGGCTCAGCGGCCATGGCTCACGGGCCCAGCTGTTCCACGGCATGTGGGATCTTCCCAGACCGAGGCACGAACCCGTGTCCTCTGCATTGGCAGGCGGACTCTCAACCACTGCGCCACCAGGGAAGCCCCCAACTTGATCTATAGATTCAATGCAATCTCAATCAAAATCATACCGTTATTTTATGAATATTGACACACTGATCCAAAAGGTTACATGGAGAGGCAAAAGACCCAGAATAGTGAACACAGTACTGAAGAAGGACAAAGCTGGAGGACTGACCACCACCTGACTTCAAGACTTACTAAAAGCTACAGTAGTGAAGACAGTGTGGTATTGGCAAAAGACTAGACAAATAGATCAATGGAACAGAATAGAGCGCCCAGAAATAGACCCACATAAATATAGTCAACTGATCTTTGACAAAGGAACAAAAACAAAGCAGTGTAACAAAGATAGTCTCTTCAACAAATGGTGCTGGAAAACAGAACATCCACATATGCCAAAAAATTGAATCTAGACCCAGACTTTACACCCTTCACAAAAATTAACTCGAAATGGATCATAGACCTAAATACAAAATGCAAAACTATAAAACTCCTAGAATATCACATAAGAGAAAACCTAGATGACCTTGGGTATAGCAATGACTTTTTAGATACAACATCAAAGACACAATCCATGAAAGAAATAATCAATAAGCTAGACCATTAAAATTAAAAACTTCTGGTATGTGAAAGACAATGTCAAGAGAATTAGAAGACAAGCCACAGACAGAGAAAATATTTGCAAAAGACACATCTAAAAAAGGACTGTTATCCAAAATATACAAAAAACTCTTAAAATTCAACATAAGAAAACAAATGACCTAACTAAAAAATGGATCAAAGACCTTAACAGATGTGCAACCAAAGAAGACACACAAATGGCAAATAAGCATATGAAAAGATGCTCCACACCATATGTCATCAGGAAATGCAAATTAAAACAATGAGATACCAGCACACACCAGCACACATTAGAATGGCCAAAGTCCAGAACACTGACACCACCAACCCAGACAGGATGTGGAGCAACAGGAACTCTTATATATTGCTGATGGGAATGCAATGTGGTACAGCCACTTTGGAAGACAGTTTGGCAAGATCTTACAAAACTAAACATACTCTTATCGTATGATCCAGCAATCACTCCCCTTGAAATTTACCCACAGAATTTGAAAACACGTCTACACAAAAACCTGCACATGGATGTTTATAGCAGTTTTATTTATAATTGCCCAAACTGGGAAGCAACCCAGTTGCTTACTGAAGATGTCCTTCAGTAAGTGACCGGATAAATACAAGGTGATACAACCAGACAGTGGAATATTATTCAGCACTAAAAAGAAATGAGCTCTCAAGCCATGAAAAAGATATGAAGGAAACTTAAGTTCATATTACTAAGTGAAAGAAGTCAATCTGCAAAGGCTAGGTACTGTATGACCCCAACTATATGACATTCTAGAAAAGGCAAAACTATGGAAGCAATAAGGTCAGTTGGGGAGGGGGGCATGAATAGGCAGAGCAAAGAGGGTTTTTAGGGTGGTTTAAATACTTGGTATGATGTTGTAATTATGGATACAAGTCATTACACGTTTGTCCAAACCCATAGAACGTACAACACCAAGGGTGAAACCTAAGGTAAACTACGGACTTTGAGGAATGGGTTGGTCCCTGGTAACGAATGTGCAGTCTGGCGAGTGATGTAGATAATGGGGGACATTACGCATGGGCGGGAGAGGGAGTACATGGGAAATCTTGGTACTTTCCTCTCAATTGTGTTGTGAACCTAAAACTGCTCTTTTAAAAAGATTTTTAAAATAACAATAATAGATGGCTTTTACTTCAGTGAAGATGGATTAGAGGTACTTTTCCCTATTCCTCCTGCTGAGTACAACTAATATATATGGACATACGTTACATATATAATGGACATATATGTAAAACAAACCAGTGAAAACGCTGATAGGTGGAGAGAATTAGGCAGACTGGCCAGGGACCCTGGGACTCAAGGAATGACAAGGTGTTAAATTCCCTGGGTTTTCTTTTTGCCTCTTATGTCTCAGACTTGGAGCTGAAGATACTGGCAACCCAGAAATGATAACCGGAGTAGACCAAGAGAAGCCCCAACAAAAGCCTACCCTCTCTGGCCAAAGGAACAGGAACGGGGGCGCCCAGCAAGACTGAAAATTTTAGACAATAATGGCTCTACTGCTGTCCCAGCACCCACCCATGCAAGCCAAGGGGAGCCCAGACTTCCACACTCAAGAGGCTGTAACGAGGTGCCCCCCTCCACACTCCGACCCCAGGACGGGGTCAGAGAAGGCTAGAAAGGGAGCTGAGACTCTCCTCTCAGCCAGCCTGTGGGGAGCTGGCCCTGTGGTGTCAATGGGGACCAAGTGGGGAGCCTGGGTCTACTCCCACCCAGCCCCTCCCTGCTGAGGTGCTATCAGGGAAGGGTTACTAACGAGTTGAGACATTCACTACTACCCAGTGGTGATAGTGTCACCCACCCATGGTGCCAGTAGAGACCACATGGGGAGCCAGAAATCTCACCCCTGCCTGGAGTAATGGGGAACCACAGACACACACACACACTCGATGTCAACCAGAGCCCATGTGAGAAAACCTGGCTTCCACCTTTACCTGACCCTGATGAGGCAGGGCATACCCCTCCCCTGCTGGTGTGGAGTCACAGAAAGTCAGTTAAAGCAGAAATTAAATGAGATCCAGAGTTTCAGAATATATTATAAAAATAGCTAGGACTCAACCGAAAGTCACTCATCATACAAAGAAACAGGAAGATCTTGAACTGAATGAAAAAAGGCATGCCATGAAAAGATAGATGCCAACACTGAGATGACAGAGACGTTAGAATTATCTAACAAATCATTTTAAAGCAGCCATCATAAATGCTTCAACGACCAGTTTATGCACACGCTGCAAACAAATGAAAAACGAGAAGTCTCAGAAAAGAAATAGAAGAACAAACAGAAATTTAAGAACTAAAAAATATAATAACTGAAATAAAAAACTTAGTGGGTGAGCTCAGTAGAAGAATAGAAGGGACAGAGGAAAGAATCAATGAACACAGAGAGAAAATAGAGAAAAAGTGAAAAGAGTCTCAGAGACCAGTTGAGACTATCATCAAAGATCTAACATTTGTGTCATGAAAATCCAAGGAGAGGAAAAAAGAGGGCAAAGCACTTGAAGAAATAACAGCTAAAACCTTTCCAAATTTGGCAAAAGACAATACCTACAGATTCAGAAAGATAAGTAAAGCCCAGACAGGGTAAACCCACAGAAACACACGTGAAGCTAGAGAGATCGTACAAGGACCTTGTTTCTGAATGTACAGAGGAAAAGAATGTGATGCACCCAGTAGCCTGATGCTTCTAGACAAAGGCCATCTAACCTCCCAGGGAATGGAGAATTCTGTTTCCTAACCAACTAGAGGGTTAGCTGGATCTGCCATCAGAATGTTATTGCAGTTGCCTAAGTAAGAGCGAATCCTTCCTGCAGAGTGCTTGTCGGAGAGGCAAAAAAGACAAAGTGGGGTCTTCTTGTGCCTTTGTTGTTTTCGTCGGTTTGCTAATAAATTCTTAAGTATATGGCAGAATTCTGTCCGCAACCTTGCTACCACGGTTGCATATTACAGTGAAAACAATGTGATGTTTCAGATGTTGAAACCTAATCCCCAACGTGAGGTGTTAGGAGGTGGGGCCTCTAGGAGGTGGTTAAGCATAAGGGCAGAGTCCTCAAGAATGGAATTTAGTGCCCTTATAAATGAGACCCCAGAGAGCTCCCTTGCCCCTTATGCCATGTGAAGTTACAGAAAGATGGCTGTCTATGGACCAGAAGTGGGCTCTCAGCAGGCACTGAATCTTGCCTTGATCTGGGACTTCCCAGCCTCCAGAACTATGAGAAATAAATGTTTGTTGTTTCAGCCACCCAGTCTAGGGTAGCTTTGTTATAGCAGCTCAAACAGACTAAGACAATGATTCTAATAAACTTACTCCTAGCTATTAGTCTCAAGAATGTTTGCAACAAAACATTACGATACAAGTTTAATAGATGAACATGACCACTTACAGGAGAAAACTCTCGAAAGGTGTGCTATGATTAGTAGAATAAAAACTGTAAAGATCTGCAGAGACAAGACCAGCTACATAATTTGCGAAGCCCAATGTAAATGAAAATGCAAGACCTCTAATTCAGAAAGCAGGGAAAGCAAGGGAAAGGTACGAAATTATAAAGCTCCTTCTTTTCTCCTGTTCAGGTCATCTGCTCAAGAGCAGGCTGCATTGTCCCATCAAACTTGACTCACAAAACACAAGTTCAAAGATAATTGTTAAGAATTTCAAGATGGCAACAGCAGCGCATTAAACCAAGTGTGTGTCCCTTCTGAGTAGGGGGTCTGTGTGACAGCACAGGCAGGCCACCTGCCCATGGAGCCAGCCCTGCAAGAGATCACTGCTATTCAGATACGACCAGGTTCCACTGATGCGTATAAAAGTCAGAGACTTTGCCTTTGTCTCTTCTTTTTGCTATGAAA
This sequence comes from Globicephala melas, assembly GCF_963455315.2. NCBI lineage: Eukaryota > Metazoa > Chordata > Mammalia > Artiodactyla > Delphinidae > Globicephala > Globicephala melas. The sequence continues at coordinate 132,485,026 of NC_083318.1, read as the reverse complement.
ACTTCTTATATTTTTAATATTTGTTTCCTCATAGAAATAAGAATAAGACAAGATCGGGCGCATTCAGGGTGGTATGGCCATAGACAAAGAGTAAGAAGAAGATTAAGGGTGCCAAGAAGGGGTTAGTTGGGCAATCAAAGTAAGACCTCTTCAGTGGGTGAGAGGCAGGGAGGTTCCTGGAGATAGCTCCTTCCCGACAGGCTTCCTGAGGCCAGCCAGTAAGCCCAGGACATGACAGCTTATGTTACCTCAAGTTCAAACCAAACGTTTCCCGTACGTGGGTTTCAGCAAACATCCTAAAGCCCACTTTATACAAAACTTCACTGAAACACAGTAGGACAGAACTAGCACCATCCCAGCCCGCTCTCTATCCCACCTCATTTCCTACGCTTCCTGTGGCTACCATGCCTAATTCAGTAGACAGTTACAAAAATACCTCCTGTTGAACAACTGAAGGTTAATTTATTTTCTCATCATGTTTCAGGTTTTTGCCAACATACACATGGGTGATTTAAAGGAGTATACTCGCTATGAAACTAAGTTTCTTTAATTCCCTGAAGAAGCTTCATGTGAGTGCTGTCTTATCTTTTCAGTGATGATTTTCTCCTTGGCAGAAAACCACTTAGTTCTTTGTAACCCCTATGTTCTTTATTACAGCACTAAGCATGGGACTAATTACATATTGAATAGAGCTTAACTATGTATCGTAATGCAGAAGAATGTACAAAAGTTACATATAAATGTCCCCATTCCCTCCAAAATGAAGCCAGTTTTAAATGTAAATCTTAACCTAGAGGATAATTTACAGTGTTACACAAATCTGTATGTGCAAAGAGTGAGAGCATCAGAGTGACGTTATTATATTTCTAATCCATTAATTTCTGGGCCCATTTGTGGTACCTCACAGATTTCCTTAAATCATTTTGAGATGCTTTCTGAAATTCTTGAAAAAGTTTCAAAACAAAGCAAAGTTTAATTGATAGTAACTCCCTAATAGAATCAGGAGAAACTGGGGATATCATAAAATCCATTTTTAAAATATCAGGTATTTTTTCCATTTCCAGTGACAGAATTCTTCTGTCACTACTCCAATCATATTGATACCACCTGAATTGAGGTTGGGCCAGCTATATTGCTTCATAACATAGGTTTAAGCAATAAAGAACAATATTTATTGTAAGGGAAATAGAAATTACTAAAATAAAATTTATATAATACAATGAAATTTTAGAATGACCCTGAGGAGGAAACTCTTAGAGAAATGAGTTGAACTTTCCATGAAGCTTCTCAGACAGAGGAGAAGAAGGCAAATTAGTGAAAGAAGAAGTTATAGTCGTAAAGACTAAAATTTCCCCAAAGTGAGCATGAGGGAAAAGATTTTCCAGTCACAACGAAAATAGAACTTGCTGACAAGGTCATGATCACATCAGACAATGCACAACTGGGGAAAAGAAATGTACAAAAACCATTATTTATTTTTAACTACACAATTTGGAATATTTCCAAACTATGTCTGGGGAAGTCCCTGCCTGCCCTTGACCATTATTTTGCTCCTTTTTCTCCCTTACCTCTCTCATTCCTATACCAACACTCATATGCCAACCTAAAGGTAGTAAGGAGTCCACGTACATGAGGTATCTAAAATAGCCTCAAAAAACTCATGGAAGCAGAGTAGACTGGTGTCTGCTGGGGGCCGGGGGAGGGGGAAACGGGGAGTTGTTTTTTGATAGGTATAAAGTTTCGGTCATGCGAGATGAGAGGTGGTGATACAACATCATGTCTGAGTTATCAACACTGTATCCTACACTTAACAATTTGTTAGAAGGCTAGATCTCATGTTAAATATTCTGACACTTTTTAAAGGTAGTAAGAAAGAACTCAATTGCATTTAATTCTAGCTATATTCTGCTCCTTTAATTTATATAATTGATTCAGGTAGTTCAGGGATTTATCGTTGGTAAGGCATTCCTTATTAAATGAACTAGAACAGCTATGCTCCTAATTTAAGGCAAAAGCCCTATGCCTTTCTGACTTTGGGGTCTGGTATTATTTTTGAGAAGTCTAATTTGGCATATTGTATTGTAGTCCATTTAACAAACACCCTCATCCTTTAGTACAGTGAAGTGAACCTTCTCTGATAACAAAAAGACTTTATTCACAATACAATGAATGATTTTGAGTGCATCCCTGACAGTGGGAGATGGACCACATTACTATTCATTTGAAGGAGGATCCTATCATTTTAAGCTAGTAAGTGGAACAAGGTAGACTTCAACTCATTTCCCAAGAAGGACATTGATTTTGCAGCAAGATCTCTGAAGGATCATTTCTCTACAGCATTAGAAGACATGACTCCCCCCTAAGGACAAGAAAAAACTGAGGATGCCTGGTTCCCTTGTAGATACTCTGACACTAGATCTTTGGACTTCTCTGGACTGGTGGCATTCATACAGATAGGTGTTCAAAGTTGCACAAAATACACTTGAATGTCCTTGAGGCAGCTCTAAAGAAACGAACCACACACCCTGCAGACCATTCAGCCTAAATGACTCTGAAATAATGACATAAACTCCATAACCCAAATAAAGTCCAGGGTGTACGAGGCCCAGTCTCTTCAGGTCCTGCTTTCAAAGAAACACAATCAATTGCTGTGGCTTCTACCTAATATGGGCTCAGCTAGTTGTATTACAGGAGGGCGCCAGAGAACCTACGATAACAGCATTTTGTAGCATTTTACATAAGATTTAAGAAGCACAGATTATTCATCCCAAACATTGACTTCTTAATGCCACCACTGAAGTTCAAAAGTCAAAACCAAGTAAGTGTAATTCTAAGCCTTACTTCTTCTTTAGACCAGCGTCAAAGGGGTTTTATTCACAATCCACGTTAATATTTTTTAAGCCCCTTTCCCTTTTTCTCTTGCATTCATTTCTTCTCTCCCCACAGAGCTCCCGGGTCTTACTTGCTATACTCCCCTGAATGTTTTCCCTGAAGCCCATTGACTTATTAGCTCCTTTCCTTCTGTCTCTTCTAATTTTTTCTGTACCTACTAAATTTGACCTTTAATTTGCAACCTCTCCCCACCCTTAACTTCTTCTCAGGTTTTTGCATTCCCAATTACCCTGGTCTACATTAGTGTTTTACAACCTTCTCTTTATTATTGCCTCCCCCAAGAAGACTTTTTAGACATATTCTTTTCCTAACTCCCTCCCATTAAATTTGAAAAAGCATTCTCCAAATAGACCCCAAATCACAAAAGAATAAGTCACTCAGGTGACACGTACTCTGCCTCTTCATAATACTTCAGAGTCCCCTCTTACGCATCATCTCTTTCCCCATTAACATTACCTGTTCCTCTAGACTGGAAGCCAGGGGCAGGGGAGGGGTGGGAAGGGGCACTTTTAATATCTTTACATTCACCATAGCCTTCAGGATAGTACAGTGAGTTTGCTGTCAAAACTGAAGCCAAACTGAAGTCCCAGTTCCATATATTTCTCATTTTAAGAAGTAGTCCTGGGGTACTTCCCTGGTGGTCCAGTGGTTAGGACTCCACGCTTCCACTGCGGGGGGCACGGGTTCCATTCCTGGTTGGGGAACTAAGATCCCACACGCAGCAAGGTGTGGCAAAAAAAAAAAAAAAAAAAGTCATCCTGCCTTTCTTCTGGTCCTCAACCTCTTCATCCATCAACTAACAAAAAACAATAAATCTCTGTTTCTAATAATAAATCTCTTAAGCCTGATTAAGATTTCCCAGAGAGGCTGTACTTTTCAAACTTCTTTGCCTCGAACACATACTAAGCATTACATTTCACGTCATGACTCAGTCCGCTTACACACAGGAGTCTCAAAAAACAATATGTGGAATGTACTCTGCTCATTTTTATTTTACTTTATTTCTGACAATTATAGTTGTCACCCACTAAATTGTTCTCATGACACAATAGTAAGCTGGGACCTGCAGTTTGAAGAACAGAGAATAAGGTTGAGAGCAGCTATGGGGTCTGAATCAGAGACAGAGATGGGGTCAAACTTGGGCACACTTTACCCTAAGAGCCCTCTGATACTGAACAAGTGATTTAGCCCCTGTAGGCTTTGATGTGCTCGCCTTTAAGGCAGAGATAATAACAGTCCTTACCTAGAAAGATTGTTGTGCGGTAGTAAATGAATAATGCAGCCAAAGCCCTTTGTTCAGCATATGGCATAGAGTAAGTGTTAGTCATTGTCAGCACCTACAATCCACACCTCGAATTCCTTGGAGAAACTTGGAGAAAGAACTTATGTGGGTGCTCCTTCAAGATGGTGGAGGAGTAAGACGTGGAGATCACCTTCTTCCCCACAAATACATCAGAAATACATCTACATGTGGAACAACTCCTACAGAACACCTACTGAACGCTGGCAGAAGACCTCAGACCTCCCAAAAGGCAAGAAACTCCCCACGTAACTGGGTAGGGCAAAAGAAAAAACAGAGACAAAAGAATAGGGACGGGACCTGCACCTCTGGGAGGGAGCCGTGAAGGAGGAAAGGTTTCCACACACTAGAAGCCCCTTCGTGGGCGGAGACTGCAGGTGGCGGAGGGGGGAAGCTTCAGAGCCGCGGAGGAGAGCGCAACAACAGGGGTGCGGAGGGCAAAGCGGCGAGATTCCCGCACAGAGGATCGGTGCTGACCGGCACTCACCAGCCCGAGAGGCTTGTCTGCTCACCCGCCGGGGTGGGCGGGGCTGGGAGCTGAGGCTCGGGCTTCAGTCGGATCCCAGGGAGAGGACTGAGGTTGGCGGCATGAACACAGCCTGAAGGGGGCTAGTGCGCCACGGCTAGCCGGGAGGGAGTCTGGGAAAAAGTTTGGAGCTGCCGAAGACACAAGAGACCATTGTTTCGGGGTGCGTGAGGAGAGGAGATTCAGAGCACCACCTAAATGAGCTCCAGAGACGGGCGCGAGCCGCGGTTATCAGCGCGGACCCCAGAGACGGGCATGAGACGCTAAGGCTGCTGCTGCCGCCACCAAGAAGCCTGTGTGCGACCACAGGTCACTATCCACACCCCCCCTTCCGGGGAGCCTGTGCAGCCCACCACTGCCAGGGTCCCGGGATCCAGGGACAACTTCCCTGGGAGAACACACGGTGCACCTCAGGCTGGTGCAACATCAGGCCAGCCTCTGACGCCGCAGGCCCACCCTGCACCACATGCCCCTCCCTCCCCCCCCAGCCTGAGTGAGCCAGAGCCCCCTAATCAGACGCTCCTTTAAACCCCTCCTGTCTGAGCAAAGAACAGACGCCCTCAGGCGACCTACACGCAGAGGCGGGGCCAAATCCAAGGTTGAACCCCAGGAGCTGTGCAAACAAAGAAGAGAAGGGGAAATCTCTCCCAGCAGCCTCAAGAGCGGCAGATTAAATCTCCACAATCAATCTGATGTACCTGCATCTGTGGAATACCTGAACAGACAACGAATCATCCCAAAATTGAGGGGGTGGACTTTGGGAGCAACTGTAGACTTGGGGTTTGCTTTCTGTATCTAATTTGTTTCTGGTTTTATGTTTATCTTAGTTCAGTATTTACAGGTTATTATAATTGGTAGATCTGTTAATTGGTTTGGTTGCTCTCTTCCTTTTCCTTTATTTTTATACATATATATTTTTTTTCCCTCTTTTTGTGAGTGTGTATGTGTATGCTTCTTTGTGTGATTTTGTCTGTATAGCTTTGCTTTTACCATTTGACCTAGGGTTCTGTCTGTCCTTTTTTGTTGTTGTTGTTTTGTCGTTAGTATAATTTTTAGCAGTTGTTATCATAGGTGGATTTGTTTTTTGTTTTGGTTGCTCTCTTCCTTCTTTTTCTTTTTACTTTTTAATAATTTTTAAACATTTTATTTTAATAACTTCTTGTTTTATTTTATTTTTTTCTTTCTTTTTTTCCTCCCCTTTCTTTTGAGTCAGGTGGCTGACAGGATCCTGGTGTTCCACCTGGGTGTCAGGCCTGTGCCTCTGAGATGGGAGAGCTGAGTCCAGGACATCGGACCACCAGAGACCTCCCGGCTCCACGCAGTATCAAACAGTGAAAGCTCTCCCAGATACCTCCATCTCAACGCTAAGACGCAGCTCCACTCAAAGACCAGCAAGCTACAGTGTTGGACACCCTATGCCAGACAACTAGCAAGACAGGAACACAACCCCACCCACTAGCAGAGAGGCTGCCTAAATCATAATAAAGTCACAGACAACCCAAAACACACCACCAGATGCAGTCCTGCCCACCAGGAAGACAAGATCCAGCCTCATCCACCAGAACACAGGCACCAGTCCACTCCAACAGGAATCCTACAGAACCCACTGAACCAACCTTAGCCACTGGGGGCAGACACCAAAAACAATGGGAACTATGAACCTGCAACCTGCAAAAAGGAGACTCCACACATGGTAAGTTAAGCAAAATGAGAAGACAGAGAAACACACAGCAGATGAAGGAGCAAGGTAAAAACCCACCTGACCAAACAAATGAAGAAGAAATAGGCAGTCTACCTGAAAAATAATTCAGAGTAATGAAAGTAAAGATGATCCAAAATCTTGGAAATAGAATGAGAAAATACAATAAATATTTAACAAGGACCTAAAAGAACGAAAGAGCAAACAAACAATGAAGAACAACACAATAAATGAAATGAAAAATTCTCTAGAAGGAATCAATAGCAGAATGACTGAGGCAGAAGAACGGATAAGTGACCTGGAAGATAAAATAGTGGAAATAACTACTGCAGAGCAGAATAAAGAAAAAAGAATGAAAAGAATTGTGGACAGTCTCAGAGACCTCTGGAACAACATTAAATGAACCAACATAGGGGTCCCGGAAGAAGAAGAGAAAAAGAAAGGGACTGAGAAAATATTTGAAGAGATTATAGTTGAAAACTTCCCTAATATGGGAAAGGAAAAAGTCAATCAAGTCCAGGAAGTGGAGAGAGTCCCATACAGGATAAATCCAAGGAGAAATACACTAAGACACATATTAATCAAACTATGAAAAATTAAAAATAAACAAAAAATATTAAAAGCAGCAAGGGAAAAACAACAAATAACATACAAGGGAACTCCCATAAGGTTAACAGCTGATCTTTCAGCAGAAACTCTGCAAGCCAGAAAGGAGTGGCAAGACATATTTAAAGTGATGAAAGGGAAAAACTACAACCAAGATTACTCTGCCCAGCAAGGATCTCATTCAGATTCGACAGAGAAATTAAAATCTTTACAGACAAGCAAAAGCTAAGAGAATTCAGCACCACCAAACAAGCTTTACAGCAAGTGCTAAAGGAAATTCTCTAGGCAGGAAACACAAGAGAAGGAAAAGACCTACAATAACAAACCCAAAACAATCAACAAAATAGTAATAGGAAGATACATATTGATAACTACCTGAAATGTAAATGGATTAAATGCTCCAACCAAAAGACATAGACTGGCTGAATGGATACAAAAACACGACCCGTATATATGCTGTGTACAAGAGACCCACTTCAGACCTAAGGACACATACAGACTGAAAGTGAGGGGATAGAAAAAGATATTCCATGCAAGTGGAAATCAAAAGAACTCCTTAAAAAACTAAAAATAGAACTGACATATGACCCAGCAATCCCACTACTAGGCATATACCTTGAGAAAACCATAATTCAAAAAGAGTCATGTACCACAATGTTCATTGCAGCTCTATTTACAATAGCCAGGACATGGAAACAACCTAAGTGTCCATTGACAGATGAATGGATAAAGAAGATGTGGCACATATATACAATGGAATATTACTCAGCCATAAAGAGAAACGAAATTGAGTTATTTGTAGTGGGGTGGATGGACCTAGAGTCTGTCATACAGAGTGAAGTAAGTCAGAAAGAGAAAAACATAACTGTTTGCTAACACATATATATGGAATCTAAAAAAAAAAAAAGTTTCTGAAGCACATCAGTGCAGAACAGAAATAAAGACACCGATGTAGAGAATGGACTTTAGGACATGGAGAGGGGGAAGGGTAAGCTGGGACGAAGTGAGAGAGTGGCATGGACATATATACACTACTAAATGTGAAATAGGTAGCTAGTGGGAAGCAGCCGCATAACACAGGGAGATCAGTCGGTGCTTTGTGACCACCTAGAGGCGTGTGATAGGGAGGGCGGGAGGGAGGGAGACACAAGAGGGAGGGGATATGGGCATATATGTTAACGTATAGCTGATTCAGTTTGTTATAAAACAAAAACTAACACACCACTGTAAAGCAATTATACCCCAATAAAGATGTTAAAAAAAAAAGTTATGTGAATGTAAAATGTAATACTTGTATTTTACTCACTGTGCACTTAATTATGTTTTATAATTTTATGCCCTTATATCATTCTATACTTTTTATGTGCCTGTAAATCTTATCTTCCTGGCTGTGTTCTAACTCTCGAGGCTGGGTCTGCTCATGAAGTTTTTCCTCTCCCGCATGTAGCACTGACCCCAGAGCTGAGGTTCAAGTTCTATAAAGTTCTCATCCAGCTACTTTTTTGCAAATGATTTTTTATAAAATGTAAAGGAAAAGGACAGCATAAAATACAGTAAGGGAGTAGGGAAAGGGGGAAATTGTTTGCAGCTTTTTATTAATTCCTCCAACAAGGGCCAAAAGTTATCTCAAAGCACTTAGTTTTCATTACTGTGATATGGAACTTTTCCTAACAGTGACTTAAAATAAATATGAGAACCCAAAATCATAGAATCATGGTGTTTTTGAGAAGTACCACTTAGAGGGAAAACGTCTTATGAAAACACACGTCCTCTTTACTTGCTTTGCCCTCATAAATCAGGAAGCGGTATTCCAAGCCGATGTAGGAAAACAGTGAAAAGCAGTTTCTTAAGATCACAGAAGTCTATATTGGTGAACTCAGAAGTCTAAGAAGGCTCCTCCCTAAGTGAAGAGTATGACACTGTATTATATCAAAGACGCGTGCTTTTATGAAAGCACTTTATACATACAATAATAGTACGAAAACTGATGGCAAAATGAAGCTGGTCCAAATAGTGCCAGAAAGAGTAAAATTAATAATTATTCATTGAACACCTAAACTAAAAACTGTGGGGAATCGAATGAGTTAAGGTGCTCAAGAAGTTAGCGTCTGCTTGGGCAACCAAGACAAGTACATGTAAACTTCTTGAGCAAAATGAGTTAAAGGATATGCTGAAACAACCCAAGAGCTGGCAGAGAGGCATGTAGGGCTAAGCGAACAAGGCATGGCTACTTGTTCAAGAAGGAAAAGATTGCTGAGGGTGTAGATGATGAGGGAGAACTTCCTAGAGCGAAATTGAAGACTTGATCCCAACTGCCATCCACAGCCACCCTTGTGGCAAAGGGTTGGCACCGTCTGTCTAAGCCCGGAGAAGCCCCTGCCAGGAGGATCTAGTTAAAGGCTTACTGGGTATGTTGAGTTCATTATGAACTCAACCCCTAGCTGGACCCAGGACATAACAGGGCAATTAAAGGCTTCCAAAATTCTGATGACTTCTGTTGTTTACAAATTGGAAAAGAATTATATACTTTATAGTCTGTGGATGCCACTCTGGCACCCATGGAGGTTCCACACAATTCCCTCCCTTTTTAAATATAGTAGTTGTGTATTTAGGATTTGGGGTTAGACACATGTTAAAATATGACACAAGCCTTTCCTGAGGGATAGCTCAGAACACCCAGTTATAATGATATAAACACTGAAAAATGTCACAAAGGAAGTGAGAGGTTTACATATTAAAATGAACACTAGCATTGCCAATGGTAAGCAAATATAATTTAAACCTGTTCTAAGAAAAAGTTCAAGATTTACTCCCATTGTTTCTGCCAGATTTTGCTCTCACTTTGTACTAGACTTTTTAAACAGTACAAATGTCTTAAAGAAAGATTTGTGTTTTATATTATCCAGGAAGATGATTTTCTATTAACAATTGTCCCCTGGTGACACCTGGAGTCTTGACAAGAATAATGAGGACACTGGGACTAGTGATTAAGCATTATTTTATTGATTTTTCAATTTATCCTCCTTTGATCAAGCTTTCAGGGACTTCCTGAAGTTAACAACTATGGCAGCCCACCAAAGAGGAAATGATTTGGAAAAATAACAAACCCAATGCTAGGGAGGATAATTTGCAGTTAAATACAATAAGTATGTATCTAAAACTACTCTGAACCATACTTTAAAAAATATTAATAGCTTGACAAACCAATGAACTAACAATTTGTTAGCCTTGGAGTAAACATAGAGCCTTTCAATTTTCTTTTTTAATTTAGTTGTTTCCGTTGGAGATGCAGAGTAAAATCATAGATGAAGAAGAAACATTATCCCTTTGAAGGTTTAAGCAAACACTTTCTGTGTCTGCCTAATGTGAGTCCATACTGCAAGAATCGACCAGGTGCTCTGGGCAATGGGTCTTGTATTCACAAAGAAGATGCCGTAGAAAAGTGTCAGAAAGTTGTTCCTCTAATTGAACACACAGGTGTACAACATCTGTGCCCTTTAATTTAAAATCTAGGAAGGTGAGTTGACCATACACTCATTATGAATCAAAAGTGGGACATGTGTTAAAAGGCTGGAAGGGGCTTCCCTGGTGGCACAGTGGTTGAGAGTCCGCCTGCCGATGCAGGGGACACGGGTTCGTGCCCCGGTCCGGGAAGATGCCACATGCCGCGGAGCGGCTGGGCTCGTGAGTCATGGCCGCCGAGCCTGCGCATCCGGAGCCTGTGCTCCGCAACGGGAGAGGCCACAGCAGTGAGAGGCCCGCGTACCGGAAAAAAAAAAAAAAAAGGCTGGAAATTATCTGAGCCCATTAAACACATATTGTGATCAGATTATACCTATTTCAAAAATTTGAAAAGCTAATATGTATTATGAATAGATATTGTCTATTTTTATGAAGAGGCCAGCGCTTCTAAGGGGACATTGGAAGAAAGATTTCAGCCCAATAAAAGGAAGAACTTTTCAATTAAAATAGAACTGATCTCATAAATTGGTAAATTCCTCCATGCCTCCCTCTATAGGTTTAAACAAAACTCATGCTTCTCAGGAAATACCAGAGTGGTGATGACAGGTTACAAGAGAGGTGCTAAGGATGTGAAATTCTAAGCATGAAAAAGTATTATATTCCAAGTCTCATTAAGTCTTGTGAATACAGTCTAAAACTTTCAATTCAAGTGAAGTTGCTGGAGCTCACAGAAACGGAGAAAATTTAATACAGGACTATGCGAGAGTAGAAGTCTTATAGGAAATTGACTGGAAATACTTATGCCAGTTCCTTGATTTGAAATGTCTTTAATTGAATAGAAATGACTGACTATGAGCATGATCATACTTACTGGCTGGTTTATTTCAGAAAAGCACATTATTCTGTCATTCTTTGGAAATCTAAAATTACCCTGCCCCTTGAATGAATAAAATATTTTATTTAGACACAATAGTGAGGGAAGCTGTAGGCTTGACTTTGGTTTAAAAAGCAGAATAAAATATTCTGCTTTTGCCAGTTACAAAATATGGAAAATTGTAGGCAGTCCTGTTTGTTGCACTAATCATAAGACTTAGTGTTTCTATTTCTCCCCTTCTCTGCACACTGCTTAGACTTGTTGCTTTCCTTTGCTAAATATAGTTGGCTTCCTGCTATTTTCACAGCCAACTGGAGAATTTCATTAGGAAGGTGGAAAGCTAACACTGTCACTCCGATGATTAAAGTGGTCAGCTGTTATCTCTCCTTGCTCCAGTGGAAAACTTTACAACTAGAGGTGCTGAGAGACAGAATGGAGTTTTCACTAAAATAGCCATTTAGTGCAATAAGCAAAAGGCAAAAGGTGACAGCTTTCTTGTCACTGTTTTCCTTTGGGAGGCAGGTGTTAACAGCTCCTGTTGCTTGAGAGTACAAAGGGGGATAGGCTTCTCTTCCTGCTCAAACCTGGCCTCAAGGGTGATTTCATGCCTGTAGCCTTATAAAATACAATTAGCGATCACTCTTCCCTGATTCAAGGCAGTTCGGTGAATCTCTCCTCCACTGATCAATCCTGTAAGTTTTTTTTTTTTTTTAACATCTTTATTGGAGTATAATTGCTTTACAATGGTGTGTTAGTTTCTGCCATATAACAAAGTGAATCAGCTATACATATACATACGTCCCCATATCTCCTCCCCTTGCGTCTCCCTCTCACCCTCCCTATCCCACCCCTCTAGGTGGTCACAAAGTCTGTCATACAGAGTGAAGTAAGTCAGAAAGAGAAAAACAAATACCATACGCTAACACATATATATGGAATCTAAAAAAAAGGTTATGAAGAACGCTGTAAGTTTTCAGTGACTTCTCGTTGCCTGCAGAATAAAGGCCACACCCCCAAACCAGGTTTCAAGCTCCAGATATATCCTTCTAACCGTACCTGCATGAACCCATCAGCCAACCAAAGCAGTCTGCTCACCTTTCTCCAAGCATATATCTTTGTCATCTTTGTCTGAAATGCCAGTCACATTTGTCCTGTCCATCCCAATGTACAAATGTCAAGCTGAAATCTCCCCATCTCATCTCTGATCATTCTCCAGCTAGAACTCACTGGTCCCTCTATCACTTACATAACATCATGCCCTAACCCAGTGCTCTGACCTCTGTCCAACTGACGTGAATCATCAATCCAAAGAGCTAAATCTCCTATTCATTGTCCATTGTCATTGGTTAATTATGCTTGGCAGTAAAAGTGAGACTGTCCCTCATGATTTAACAATTGCCAACCGTAAGATTCTGCACGTGCATCAAATGTCCTTAACAGAGATACTGAGGTTCCATCAAATTCCTTTTCCCCATCTTATCTAAAGCTGTAGATTACTTCTTAGATTTTGTTTTTATTAAAAAATAATACATTTTCATTTTTTAAAAATTGTAGGATTGTATACAGTTCCTAGTAACAGAATTCCATTTCCTGCCTGGCCACAAACACTGAGTTCACAGACTGTAAACTCTCCACATCAGTACATAGAGATTTACTTAATACTTTGTAAAAATGTCACAGTAGTTCATCTACTGTGATGTAAAACTATTTAGTCAGTCTTCTGCTAAGGAAATTGAGGGGTTTTCCCCCCATTTTTAAAATTATAAATAGTACTTTAATGAACAGTTTCTTCATATATCCTTGGAAATTTATGGAACTTATCTATGGGATAAATTTCCTAGAAGTGAACTTTCTAGTTCATAGGTTTTTCTGCATATTTAATTTTGAAAGATCTTGCCAAATCATACTTAAAAAATACCAACTAATTCCCCAACCAATAACCTATAAGTTGTTTTGGTGCTTACTAGTTGAATTGATTAACTCATGAATTTTTCTTATGACTTAAAGTTATAAATGTACCACATTATTAAGAAGAAATAGATTACTTTGATTCTTGTATTTCAGGAACACATGACGTTAATTCTAAACCCATGTAGCTGTGTCAAGGAACTTGTCGATAAAAGTCTACAAACTTATGGTTGCCAAAGGGGAAAGGGGAGAGGAGGGATAAATTAGGAGTTTGGGATTAACATATATACACGACTATATATAAAATAGATAACCAACAAGGACCTACTGTATAGCACAGGGAACTATATTCAATATTTTATAATAGCCTATAATGGAAAAGGATCTGAAAAAAAATAGATATATCTGTATGTATAACTGAATCACTTTGCTGTACACCTGAAACTAACACAGCATTGTAAATCAGCTAAATTCAGTAAAAATTAATCAATTAAAAAAAATTTTAAAGTCTATGAACATTAATTCTAAGTTGTACTCAAAGATTTGTGAAAACTGAGATTTCTTTAGTTACTAAAGAAATTGGGAGAGGGAAGACCAGGACGTAAGTCATTCTATTGCTAAAGGGAGATTAAAAGTCAACGAAATAATATCATCATTCTGCACCCCTAATGAATTAATAGATCTAGACAATGGTCATCAATACTTGTTAACCTTACAAAAAGGGAGACAGCCGGGTAACGTGTGCCTCCTGATGAAAGTACTTGTAGAGGTATACAGTGAAATATTTATAAATGAAATGACATGATGCCTGGGATATGCCTCAACATTTGCTGGGTGGGAACAGAAGTATAGAAGAAACAAGACTGGCTAAAAGTTGTTAATTGCTGAAGCTGATTGAGAGGTACATGCAAGTTTGCTTTACTGCCCTCTGTATTTCTATAGGTTTGAAATTTTCCACAAGCATTTGAAAACGGAAAAGGTTTGCATTAAGATGTTTTGGAATATTCCTTCCTAATTACTAGGATACATTTAAAGAGGATGGTTTTAGGAAATTTGAATGTTCCTACATGATGGCCACAAGCTCACTAAATGCCCGGGGGCTCCCTTCCAAGCCCTCTGCCTGTGATTTCAGGCAAGGGAAAAAACAGGACCCAGATGGTATGGAAAACATACCACGTTGGTTCATAAGCCAAATGAAAACTATAATTTAAGGAAAGGAACCAACTGTCCTCTTCAGCTTTCAAAATGGTTTTGAACTCAGAAAGGAGCGTGTATAGCGCTCCAGCACAAACATGTAATCTTTGGCCCAGACAAATGGATGCTTTTGTGGACAATGGCAATGTCGAATTTGTCATTTCCTTCACATGGAATTTCTTCGGTTACACCGTCTCACCACATCCTTCCTTAGGGGTCCTCTCTTTCCTCTTCCACTTTATGCATTCTCCTCCCCCTTCAAACTTGTACCAAAGGAAGGAACACATACTATTTTCTTTGTCCAGCTATACAACATGTCACTGTAAGAAATTACCTTTCGATTCATAATACATTGGATTACTTCTGACGAGTCTTGTTTATTAATCAAATCTTTACTGCAGTCAAAGCCCAGACTGACTAGTTTATCAGAAGGCTGAAAACAGCACCTCTCTGCAAGGTTACCAGAGCATTCCATTGTTTCTTGTTTGTTTTTTAATTGAAACCCAACATAGAGTGACCTTCAAATGTGCCTTTAATTTCCATTCAGTCATCATATTACTCTTTCAACTTCTCCATTTCATTAATTACATGGAGGGGACATTAAGGAATCTTGGAGACAGAGCCCAGAAAGTGTGTTCTAAACCTCTGAAAACTAACAAGATATTCCAAAGATAGGGATGGGGTAAGGGAATGAAACCAGGAGTAGTACATGCTGGTCTAATGAAAGAATCTTCCCACAAAGTGACTTAAAGTCTCTACTTTCTTTCATGCATATTAATATATACTTTTGTCTATTGGTGGGTGGGGTGAGAATATTATTTTAATCTTAATGCAAAAATTTTTAAATTATACTTTACTTAGTTATCTATATTATTATGTATATCACCACCTGCCTTCTCCTCTAAATAACAAATCTATCAGTCTATTCCCCTGTTCAGGAATATATTACCTCGGAAAGTTGGAATATGCACTAACGTTAAAAGTCCTCAGAAATTCAGCAGTAAAGGAAACTGCTTAGCACAGTTTTCCTAAACTTATCCACCCTTTTAATGGTGAGATTTATTAAAATCATAAAAACACATTTTAGACTGTGAATCTCCATCTCAGTCACTTTAGGAATACTTTGGGTCAAGGAAAAACTGATTGAAAGGGACAGCACAGATGAGTAAGTTATAACTTTGAACATTTTCATGGGACTTTTATTTTAGAAAAGAATACGTGGCCTGTTCTCTTCTGGGAAGATGGCATAGCCATACTTTTCCATACTCTTCCCACTAAGGACAACTAGGACAGCTACAAACTTTGGACATTATATATAAGACAAACATAAGAAGACTGAAAGGCAGACAGGCTGGGGACCTTGGGACCTGAGAAACAACGCAGTGGTAAGTGCCCTTGGTTTTGTGTGTGTGTGTGTCTCATACATACCAGACTTGGAGCTGAAGAATCCAGCAACTTAGAAAGGCCAGTGGGAACAGACTACAAGCCCCAACAAAAGCCCTCTCTCTCTAACCAAAGAATGAAGAAAGGGGCAGTCTGGCAAAACAGAAAACGTTTAGACAATAACCACTCTACTCCAACTGAACACCACAGAAAAACCGATGCCCACTCCTTTCCACACCAGCAAAGACTGAGTAGGAACCCTAGGCTTCCACCCTTAAGAGGCTGTTACAAGGCACACTGATCCCAGGGTGGCATCAGAGAAGGTCAGGTAGGGAGCCAGGGCTTTCACCTGCATTGGCCTATAAAGATCTCCTACACACCCCTTCACATGGGATCAATGGGGACTCCGTGGGGCATCTGGATTTCTGCCTCCACTCAGCAGTAACGAAGCATTCCTCCTTCATCAGAGGAAGCCTAGTGGAGAGTCAAGACTTTGACCACTGCCAGCAGTAATGAGGCCAGCACCCATGGTGTCACTGGAGACCACATAGGAAACCAGAACTGCCCAGTGGTCAAGAGGAGCCCCCAACACCTTTCAGTGTGTATATACATATATGTATATTCCAATGGAAACCACATGGGGAACCTGGATGTCTCTCTCTACCTGGCAGTAATGGGCGGAAGTTTCCTGTACTGGAAAAAAAAAAACCAAGTTAACAGTCCAAAAAAGCCAATTAAAACAGAAGGTTTGAAAAAGACCCAGAGTCACATAGAATAACCTGAAAATGTCCAATTTTCAATTAAAAAATCATTCATTATACCAAGAAACAGGAAGATCTCAAACTGAATGGAAAAAGACAATCAATAGATACTAACACCAAGATGACAGAGACATTAGAATTATCTGACAGAGTTTTGTTTTGTTTTGTTTTGTTTTGTTTTTTTCGGTACGCAGGCCTCTCACTGTTGTGGCCTCTCCCGTTGCGGAGCACAGGCTCCGGACGCGCAGGCTCAGCGGCCATGGCTCACGGGCCCAGCCGCTCCGCGGCATGTGGGATCCTCCCGGACCGGGGCACGAACCCGTGTCCCCTGCATTGGCAGGCGGACTCTCAACCACTGCGCAACCAGGGAAGCCCCTGACAGAGATTTTAAAGCAGCCGTAATAAAAATGTTTCAATGACAAATTACCAACACAATTGAAACAAATAAAAAAAATAGAAAACTTCAGTAAAGAAATAAAAAAAAGAACCAAATAAATTTTAGAACTGCAAAGTACAATAACCCAGATGAAAACCTCAGTGAATGGGTTCAAAAATAGAGGAGAGAAGACAAGAGAAAAGAATCAGTGAACTGGAAGATGGAACAATATAAATTACTCATTTTGAACAACAGAGAGAAAATGGAAAAATAAATAAACAGAGCCTCAGGGAACAGTGGAACTACACCAAAGAGCTAACATTTGTGTCATCAGTGTCCCAGAAGGAGAGGAGAAAAAAAACAAACTTTAAAAGTACTTGTAGGGACTTCCCTGGCGTCCAGTGGTTAAGACTCTGTGCTTCCAATGCAGGGGGTGTGGGTTCGATCCCTGGTTGGGGAACTTGGATGTCACATGCCACGTGGCCTGGCCAAAAAAAAAAAGAAGGAAGTACTTGCAAATATAATGGTTGAAAAATTCCCAAACTTGGCAAAATACATAAACCTACAGATTCAAGAAGCTGAATCCATGCCAAGGTATATCATAATTAAACTTCTGGAAACTATAGACAAAGTGAAAACCTTGAAAGCAGCCAGAGAGAAAAGACACTTTTTCTTTATATATGAGAAAAACAACTCTAATGACAGATAATTTCTCATCAGAATTCATAGGGCCGAAAGAAAGTGGAATGTGAGCTTACAATTATCTCAAAGTAAAAAGTTTATTTTTCACAAATCGATTAACACCACTTAACAAATTAAATAATAAAAACCATATGGTTCTCTCAATAGATGTAGAAAAAGCTTTTGACAAAATTCAACATCCATTTAAGATTAAAACTCTCAATAAAGTGGGTAAAGAGGGAACATACCTCAACATGATAAAGGCCATATATGGGAAGCCCAGAGCTAACATCATACTCAAAGGAGAAAGGCTGAAAGCATTTCCTATAAAATCAAGAATAAGACAAGGTTGCCCACCCTCACTGCTTTTATTCAACGTAGTATTGGAAGTCTTAGCCACAACAATCAGACATAAAAAAGAAATAAAAGAATCCAAATTGGAAAGGAAGAAGTAAGACTGCCACTGTTTACAGACGGCATGATACTATATATAGAAAATCCTAAAGATGCCACCAAAAAACTACGAGAATTCATCAATGAATTCAATAAAGTTACAGAATAAAAAATTAATATACAGAATCTGTTGCATTTCTATATCCTAATAACAAAACTGTCAGAAAGAGAAATTAAGAAAACAATCTTATTTACAGTTGCATCAAAAAGAATAAAATACCTAAGAATAAATCTAACCAAGGAGGTAAAATACTTGTACTTGGAAAACCACAGTATTGATGAAAGAAACTGAAGACAACACAAACAAATAAAGAGACATACTGGCCTTATGGATTGGAAGAATTAATATTGTTAAAATGACCATACTAACCAAGGCAATCTACAGATTCAATGCAATCCCTATCAAAATTCCAGTGGCATTTTTCACAGAACTAGAACAAATACTTCTAAAATTTGTATGGAAACACAAAAGACCCAGTATAGCCAAAGCAATCTTGAAAAGAAAAGAACAAAATTGTAGACGAAGATTTCAAACTATACTACAAAGCTACAGTAATAAAAAAACAGTATGGTACTGGCACAAAAACAGACATATAGATCAATGGAACAGAATACAAAGCCCAGAAATAGCCCACACTTATACAGTCAACTAATCTACAACAAAGGAGGCAAGAGTATACAATGCGGAAAAGACAACCTCTCCAATAAATGGTATTGGGAAAACTGGACAGCTACATGCAAAACACTCACTTTCTTAGAGCATATACAAAAATATACTTGAAATGGATTAAAGACTTAAATATAAGACCTGAAACAATAAAGGTCCTAGAAGACAACATAGGCAGTAGATTCTTTGACATTTGTTCTAGAAATATTTTTTTGGATGTGTCTTAGGCAAGGAAAACAAAAGTAAAAATAAACAACTGGGACTACATCAAACTAAAAAGTTTTTGCACAGTGAAGGAAACCATCAAAAAAACAAAAGGGCAGCCTACTGAATGGGAGAAGATATTTGCAAATGACATGTCTGATAAGATGTTAATATCCAAAAATATATAAAGAACTCATACAATTCAACATTAAAAAAAAATTACAAAATGGGCAGAGGACCTGAATAGACATTTTTCCAAAGAAGACATACAGGTGACCAACATACACATGAAAAGATGCTCAACATCACTAATTATCAGGGAAATGAAAATCAGAACCACAGTGAAATATCACCTCACACCTGTCAAAATGGCTATTAGCAAAAAGACGACAAGTAGCAAGTGTTGGTGACGATGCGGAGAAATGGCAACGCTTGTGCACTGTTGGTGGGAACATAATTTGGTACAGCCACTATGGAAAACAGTATGGAGGGTCCTCAAAAACTTAAAAATAGAACTACCATAGGATACTTCAATACCTCCCCTGCATATTTTTCTGAAGAAAACAAAAATACTAATTTAGAAAGATATATTCACCCTATGTTCACTGCAGCATTATTTACAATAGCCAAGATATGGAAGCAAAGTGTCTATCAATAGATGAATGGATAAAGAAGATGTGATATATATGTATATCACATATATATCAGATATATATATATATATGAATATTAGCCATAAAAAGAATGAAATCTTGCCATTTGTGACATGGATGGACCTACAGGGTATTATGCTGAGTGAAATAAGTCAGACATAAAAAGACAAATGCTGTATGATTACATTTTTATGTGGAATCTTAAAAACAAAACAAATGAACAAACATAGCAAAACAGAGCGGATTCATATATACAGAGAAAAAAATGGTGGTTGCCAGAGGGAAGGGGGGTTGGGGGATAGATGAAATAAGTGAGGGAGATTAAGAGGCACAAACTTGTAGTTACAAAATAAATGAGTCATGGGGATGAAATGTACAGCGTGGGGAATATAGTCGATTATCTTGTAATATCTTTGTATACTGACAAGTGGTACCCAGATATATCACAGTGATGATCATTTTGTCATGTATAGAAATATTAAATCACTATGTTGGGCACATGGAACTAACATAGTGTTGTAGGTCAACTATACTTCAATTAAAAATATATATAGTCACTGGGAGAAAATGAACCAAAATACCAATGATGGTTATATCTGGGGGCCGCAGATTATGGGTGATTATTAATTTTTACTTTATGCTTTTATGTATTCCTAGTTGCCTGCAACGAATGTGTATTGTTTGTAAAATTAAAAAGAAAACAAAAATTTCAAAAAATAAAATGTATAACATGATAAATGGAGATAACTTTAAATGAAAAAATAAAACTTGTAAAAGGGGAAAAGTTTTTTAATTTTTAAAAAAAGTCATAAGAAGCTGAATTTAAAGATAATTTTGAGACTTAGTAATCAGAAACCAAAATTTATTCTATGTTCATACTAAGAAAAAAAAATAAATGAATTTTAATTCAAGGAATTTGTGTCCCTATCAAATAGAACACAAAATATAGCAATTTCATAAGACCTGGTTTTTCCACGTTCCTTGGGAAAGAGTTAAAATATAACCATGAATTCTTAATCTATTAAATAATACATTCCACTGATATTAACTTCTATTACTAGGAACATGTTCAAGAACCTAAAAGTTAATATTTATATTAGTAGAATATTTCTTAAACTAAATGTAGAAGGCTGACTAGGTGAGAGTAGGCAATTTGGGTAGGAATTTAAGATGGAGAATTATGAATAATAATCAAATTTGCATTTTAAATAGAAACACATTAGGTCCTTATAGAATACTAGTTTATTACTTAAAAAAAGAATACATTTACTAAATACATTTACTAAATTTACTAAAAGGTTCCTGTGTGTCACTCATTGTGCTAGGATCTAGAGGCAACCCATGAAGCATTAAATGGATTGTTTTCTAAGACTATATTTATAAAACTGTCTATGAGTTGTGTCATTATATACATATGCTTTATATACTGTGTGTGCGATGTGTTATATCTATCCCCTGATTAATAGGTAGATACATATATATGAGAAACACATCACATACACATAAACACTTAAGTAAAATATATTTTTATATTGATAAGTAAACATATATACTTAAGAAATCCCAGGAAAGCTGAAGTAGTTTTATAAATATACTTTATATATGTGTATATAAATAAATATATATGTATATATACGTGTATACACGTATACATGTACAATTCTGGAAAAGGAATAAGAAATACTCCATATCACACTTATACAAATTTCAGTGAACCAAATAAGAAGGGAAAAGGCTTATTTTTGAAAAAAACCTGGACATAGTCATTAGAGAAAAAGAAAAACAAATATTTTGCAGAAGTTTCATTCCATTTAACACTCACAACCACCCAAGAGGTAATCATTATATTTATTTTACCAATGAGGAAAATGAGACTCAAAGAAAGTAAGGGATTGACTTAAGGTCACAAAGTTAGCAGGTATCAGCACTGAAATTAGACCTCAGGTCTTTTCATCTCCAAGCCCCTGCTTTCTCCATCACACTAAATTGTATTACACAGGTAAATAAGAATGTTTTAAATGTGTAAAGGTATCTGCATATGTTGTTATGGAATCTTCAAAATGATCCTATGAGTTCAGAAGGGTAGACGTCATTCTCTACTTTACACTTAATGGAAATGAAGTGGCAAAAAGATAATGACTCGCCCAAGGTCAACTGATAAATCAGGGCTGAAGTTAGGGCCAGGAGCCAAAGTCCCTGTATCCTGAGCTGGAGCTGTGTTTCACAACATCATCCTGCCTCCGGTGTCCCTTTAAAACAGCAAGGTCATTGCAGGCCTAGGAGTTGTTGGAGGAAAATCCTCCCCAGCCTCAGGAAGTGGCATTGGGCTGGGAGGAGGGGGTGACACAGCTGTGACTCAGAGCTGACTGCAGCCCAGGAGGGCAGGGAAACCCACCCTTCAGGTGAGGCAATAAGCCACATCCTGGACTATTTCTGTGAATATGTAGAGGAGGTCCCCTAGTACCTTCTCAGGAATTTCTCTTTGACCTAAACTTGTCACTTCTGGTTGAAGAAAAATACTTTTCCGAGAATTTTAACTCGATACCTTTTCCTGACTCCTTGACCTGCAAGTGTTTCTCAGCCCTGAACACTTTGACATGACTCTGTACCTGGAAGAGGCAATCCTTTCAGGATACTGACACTATTCACAGTAGTAAAAGTCAGGTAACAAGCATAATAACAGGGCTTCCAGTGGTTGAGAGTCCGCCTGCCGATGCAGGGGACACGGGTTCGTGCCCCGGTCCGGGAAGGTCCCACATGCCGCGGAGCGGCTGGGCCCGTGAGCCATGGCCGCTGAGCCTGCGCGTCCGGAGCCTGTGCTCCGCAATGGGAGAGGCCACAACAGTGAGAGGCCCGCATACCGCAAAAAGAAAATAATAATAATAACATAAGAAAGATAAAATGAAGGACGTGAACAGAGAAGGAGCTAATGTTTCAGGGCTTAGTCTATGGCACACATTATGCCAAGTTCTTTACGTGGATAAACTCATTTAATACTCACAACACACTGTGAGGTAGGTGCCATTTTCATTACACAGAGAGGTTGTGCAATTTGCTTAAAGTCACACAGCTTGCAAGTGATAAAACGAAGACTGGAAGCCAGGAGACTCAAAAATCTTAACTCTGCT